>NW_025540197.1:0-9060 GCF_020615455.1 Coregonus clupeaformis | reverse complement strand
TATGGTCGTCAACCTTCTTTTCAAAATGGTTGACTAAGTCATCCCACAGAGAGGGAGGAGGGAGGGGGGAGGAGGAGGAGGATTCAGCAGGAGGAGAAGGTGGCAAAGAGCTTCCAGGGTTAGGAGGCAGATGCTTGAAATTTAGAGTGGTAAAAAGTGGCTTTAGCAGCAAGAATGGAGGAAGAGAATGTAGAGGTGGAGTGGAAAGATGACAGGTCCGCAGGGAGTCTAGTTTTCCTCCATTTCCGCTCCCGGCTGCCCATAGCCCCTGTTCTCTGAGCTCGCAATGAATCGTCCGCCACGGAGCAGGAGGGGAGGACCGAGCCGGCCGGAAGATAGGGGGACATAGAGAGTCAAAAGATGCAGAAAGGGAGGAGAGGAGGGTTGAGGAGGCAGAATCAGGAGATTGAAGGAGAAGGATTTCAGCAGAGGGAAGAGATGATAGGATGGAAGAGGAGAGAGTAGTGGGAGAGAGAGAGCAAGATTGCGACGGCACATACCATCTGAGTAGGGGCAGAGTGAGTAGTGTTGGAGGAGAGCGAGAGAGAAAAGGATACAAAGTAGTGGTTGAGAGACTTGAGGGGAGTTGCAGTGAGATTAGTGAAGAACAGCATCTAGTAAAGATGAGGTCAAGCGTTGCCTGCCTTGTGAGTAGGGGGACGGTGTAGGGTGAGGTCAAGAGGAAAGGAGTGAAAGAAGAAGGCAGAGAGAAATGAGTCAAAGGCAGACTTAGGGGAGGTTAAAGTCACCCAGAATTGTGAGGGGTGAGCCATCCTCAGGAAAGGAACTTATCAAGGCATCAATGCTCATTGATGAACTCTCCAAGGGAACCTGGAGGGCAGATAAATGACAAGGATGTTAAGCTTGAATGGGCTAGTGACTGTGACAGCATGGGAATTCAAATGAGGGAGATAGATAGATGGGGTCAGGGAAAGAGAGAATGTCCAACTTGGGAGAGATGAGGATTCCTGTGTGACAGCCGCTGCCGCGTGACCAGATGCCTCGGGTATCGAGAACACATGACTCGGACGAGGAAAGACGTGGAGTAGCAGTGTTTTTCTGTGGTAATCCATGTTTCCAGCGCCAAGAAGTCGAGGACTGGAGGGTGGCATAGGCTGAGATGAACTCTTGCCTTGTTGGCCGCAGAACGGCAGTTCCAGAGGCTACCGGAGACCTGGAACTCCACGTGGGTCATGCGCAGGGACCACCAGATTAGAGTGGTAACAGCCACGCCGTGTGAAGTGTTTGTATGGCCGGTGTGCAAAGGAGAGGAGGCCAGGGATAGACAGACACATAGTTGACAGGCTACAGAAAAATGGCTACAATAATGCAAAGGAGATCAGAATGAAATAACTAAGCATCTGGGAAAGCGAGAGAGCGGGGCCTCCCTCACGTTTCACTGAAACACTCAAATACTGTACTAACTCTCCCCAACTTCCACTTTAGATTAATAGACTTTAGTTAGTGTCTGGTCTGTTAGCGATGTTACCAAACAGACTAGTTCTGTCTCTACCTCTAGTTAGTGTCTGGTCTGTTAGCGATGCTATCATATCCATAAAACATTAACTTTGGTGATCACTATGTCTAGGGAAGAGATCTATGTTTCACTTCCAGTCCTGTGTATGACTGACACCCGATGATGAACTTCACTGCCCCTGCGTGCCGTGTCACCAGGATGGGCACCAGCTGGGGTCCGGGGCCGAAGATACCGTGAGTTCGGATGGCCACCGTCAGAGACCCTTTCTCTGTCATAGGCCTTCAGAACCAGCTGAGATTATACACCACAGAGAGACAAGATGCCGATAGAGGAGAACATTACTTATTTAATGTGGAGCTGATGTGAGCATGTAGAGTGTATGTTGTACATGTATGGATAGGTGCATCAATGTGTTAATGTGTAGGCAAGTTCTCCCCTAGCAATGCTCTGGTACCATTAACATAATTTTGATAAGGCTATTCTACAGATAAGGCTCTTCTGGCAAAATAAACACAGCTTCCTCACCTTCTCCTGTTCTATCTTGGTCTCTGTGTTAGTAGTGTCATTTACATTTACATTTTAGTCGTTTTAGGACGCTCTTATCCAGAGCGACTTACAGTTAGCACATACATTATTTTATCGAACCCACAACCCTGGCGTTGCAAACGCCATGCTCTACCAACTGAGCTACATCCCGTCTCGGCCATTCCCTCCCCTACCCTGGACGAACGCTCCAATGTGCGCCGCCCATGAGTCTCCCGGAATCGCGGCCGGCTACAACAGAGCCTGGATTCGTGTCCTCACCTTCTCCTGTTCTATCTTGGTCTCGTGTATGGGTGTCCTCACCTTCTCCCTGTTCTATCTTGGTCTCTGTGTAGTGGTGTCCTCACCTTCTCCTGTTCTATCTTGGTCTCTGTGTGGTGGTGTCCTCACCTTCTCCTGTTCTATTGGTCTCTGTGTAGTAGTGTCCTCACCTTCTCCTGTTCTATCTTGGTCTCTGTGTAGTAGTGTCCTCACCTTCTCCTGTTCTCATCTTGGTCTCTGTGTAGTAGTGTCCTCACCTTCTCCTGTTCTATCTTGGTCTCTGTGTAGTGTGTCCTCACCTTCTCCTGTTCCTCATCTTGGTCTCTGTGTTGTAGTCGATGGCTTCTTGGCGTAGGGAAGGTCTTCTCTCCCATCCTTGATGTCTGTTCCTTCAAACCACCACACTGGCACTGCTTGGTCAATACCACTTTCTATAGTAGACAGACAGAGAAAACACCTTAACTGTTAGTCCCCTATACTGACTATCTATTTACTAGATCAGTAATTACATTATTTAAGAAGGAGAATGTCCAAGTATTTTAACAGAGCATTTCTTTCATTGAATTGAGTCTCTGTCTTTTATTGTAATATATTGTACTGACAGAGCCTGTCTGTCTAGTTGTAACTCTATACTGCCCCTACCTGTACTCCGGCCTCGGTGCAGGCCTGTAGGACAGTCTGTGTCCCCCCGATGTTGACTCTCTGAAACAGAGCCTTGTCATCACTGGCACTGGGGCTGGAGAGGCACAGTGGAACACCAGGGAGACATCTTGGAGGGCTGTTAGAGAGCCTGGGATAGGGACACACAATGATGCCCAGATGCAGACACACACGAAGACACACACGAAGACACACACACAGGCCCTACCACATGTACACAAGGCACAAAGGCCAGAGACCATAACAAGGTCATATAGCTGGCCCCAACCAGCCCAGTGCACACAGACTTCTTCATATACACAGACAGACAGACTCACCTGTTTGTCACAGAGAGTCTCCCTGGTGGAAGGTGACTCCAGGTAGTTCGTAGCTCTGTCTGATGTCAAACACATGACACAGTGTGGGTAGCCCCTTATCCAAGAGCTTCTCCACCAGGTGTCTACCAGAAAACCCAGAGCCTCTATCACTGCACACAACGCTTTTACTGCTCTGTAAAGGGACACAACTTATTCAGTAAAGACAGACAGGACACAAAAAGACACACTATGATACAATGAAACTGTGACAACCATTAGAGCATATGAGAAGAACAAATAAATAGCCTACACATGTGGCACATAGCCAGAATTGTATATGTTCTTCAACCTATGCGCACTCACCGGTCGTATGCGCGTGGCCATGGCAAACTGCAGGTAGTCGTCGATGTTGGAAGCCAAACTGACAGAGAAATTAGATTATTTGGTTAAAGTTCCCTCGTTCGAAAACAGTTTGACAAGATGTCACATGGACAATTGAAGCTATGATGAAGACTACAACAACACCTTTAGGCTATTTCTAAGAACAAGTTTACAATATATAAAGACACCTACCATATGCTTTCAAAAGTGAAAATGTTTCATCTTTTTTGCAACAATATAAACGGACCCACGCACAAATATAATAAACACTGTATCTGCTGGGAGCGCGAGAGGCGCTCTCGTTGGGTGGACGGGTTTGGGTGGAAAGGGACATCTTCAGCTGAACAGCCAATGGAGTGGAGCACACATCCAAAGAAACGCCACTGCTCTGACCAACCGGGACATAGTCACAGTGAGACCACACCCACAGCGGGTAGCTAGGGAGTGTAAACGCCTCAAACCTGGGATCCTGTATCCGTTTTTTATATTTCACACACCTCGGTTTCAGATCAGTTGCCACGGAGAACAGATTCTAGATCAAGAGCTTCAACGATCAATCCAGCCAATTGTCGTATAGAGTTTCCATGTACCACATGTCCTCAACAACCAATAATCTTCTCACCCGACTAGATGCACTCGATTTAGCTGCTCGCCACGTTTATACGAATTGTTTCCATTCTGAATGTGCCACAATTTGTATCCCTCGGCAGGCAGAATGAGCTAATCGAGTGCGCATTCACGGGCACGGATCAAAATGACGATAGCACAGATAGAATACTGCGTTCATTGACTGGAAATTTTCATTTTATTTTTCGTAATTTCGAACAAAAATTATATTAACCTATTATAACATTGTGATATGCTCGACTGATAACTTAACTGTATATCTGTTATCGCAGACCCTGTAATAAACGGTCCGGTTTTCTGTCTATGATCCATCCCCTGCCTGGATGATAGGAGGAGAGAGAGGAGCGACAGCAACACATTGGCATAAGAGCACCCCCTCCAGCGGTAAATCTACGGTTCTCTTGTTGTGTCTTCGCGAGTGATCATCTGAAATGGTGAGTAGGCTAATGCTCGAGCGCAATTAACGGTTTTGCAATTTATTTTGAAATCATTTGCTTAGACGCTCTTATCCAGAGCGACTTACAATTAGTGAAGTGCATACATTTTTCATACTGGCCCCCCGTGGGAATCGAACCCACAACTCTGGCGTTGCAAGCGCCATGCTCTACCAACTGAGCTACAGGAGGCCAATTCTGTTTGATACTCCTTGTGCTTCTTGCTACAAACGACAAAAAGACCTCCATACACTGAGGCTACCATCACGGTATTAACCGTAACTGGCTGTAAAGCAATAGGAACTGGCTTGCTTATTATTCACTCATTTGAAGCAAGTGCATTATTATCTGATAGGTTTAATAATGGGATGTAATAATCAGAATGAAAAAAGTAATGATGCATTTTTTCCCATGTCTAATGCTTCCTTCTATTGCCGGCCTATCTGTAAATAATCAGCTATAGTGCTAGTCGTGATCTCCCTATTTATGCCATGTTTCCCCAGGCTATCAGACTTTACATTGAAATGGCTCCTATGCAGCAGAGTCAAGATGACTTGTCTATAAAGATCAATTGAAATCACACCTCCTTCTAATGCTTTCCCTGTCTCTTTATCTCCTGGCTGTATCTCAATATTCTGACATAGCTGGACTGAAGGAGATTAGACAAGAATCCACACTAAGACCATTGAGATGCCCCATCAAGCCTTAATGTGTTTTCTTGTTGCCATGTCTTAGGCGCACCAGTGTAAAGAGCCATCCTGGTTCCGGTCCCTCCCCCAGGGAAGAAGTCCAGCCCAGCCGGAGCTCACTGAGGAGCTGAAACAGGAGATCAGGAGAGGCCTTCGAACTGTTCGAGACACCCAGCTAGCCTCCCGGACACATCGACGTCCGGCGGTTAAAGGTCAGGGGTCAGAGGTTGGTTGCACAGGGACAATAAGTTTGTGTAACGTGATGTACTACAGTACCCATAATGCTTAAGTAATACAGTGTCGGTCAACAAAGATAGTCCTGGGAAGTTCTCGGGGTGGTCAGCTGTTTGTTCCAACTCAACACTAACACACCTGGTTTTAACCAACTCATCTGTTTCTATCTATCTATCTATCCATCTATCCTCTACCCTCCATCTATCCTATCTATCTATCTATCTATCTATCTATCCTATCTATCTATCTATGTCTCTCTCTCTATCTATCTGTCTCTCTCTCTCTCTCTCTCTCTGGGTTGCTGGTCGCTGGTTTGGAGCCAAAGAAAGAGGAGATTAGAGGATGATAATGGAGGTGGATAAGGATGGAACAGGAAAGATCTCCTTCTCTGATTTCTTCACCGTCGCTGACTCGGAATATTGTATACAGGAAAACAACATAGTGAATAAATAAATAAATAATGTCATTTTTGTCATAAATAATTTACACTGTCAGTGTTTGTAAGCTAAAAAATAAATACAAAGAGAGTTGCACACCCTACATATAAACTCCCAGAACTTTATTGGGTAAACCACCACGTTTCGGCATCAATGTCCACCTTCAGGGTGATAGTCAGCGTGAATGCTTGAACCAGGTTATTAGACAAACAGTACTTAGTGCAACCAATGACACAGGAGTGTGTCATAATTATTAGGTTAATTAGAATAAATTGAGTGAAACTGTTAAAAGACAATAGTTTACAGCATGTTGAATATATTGGGCTATTGTTATCATACGGCAACATAATTAGATATTGTACATAATATTAGCATCAACATACATTATTGTTAAATATAATTTCACATATATATTTGTTTCCAATTTAATTGAATTTTTGTTACATGTAATCTTTTGGGTCAACCATAATGCATAGTAAGCATCGTCAACAGGGGGAACATATTGGGTGTACGCTGATAAACTGTAGAAAGAAGACATTCATTTATAAGACTTGTTCATAAAAAAAATAAGACTTGTTCATAGAAGGGCCTGAGATCAAAGTCAATATTCAGACCAATAGGGTTCAATGTTTTTAGACAGGGTATCCAGTGGGTCTCCCTCTGTGGTAGTAGGATCTCCATGTTACCTCCTCTCCAGCACAATATCACATCCACAGTGGAAAGCTGTTTGGAAATCACACCAAAAAAGAAGGCGAATTTCTATGTTTTTTTCTATTTTCAAAATCACCATATAAGACATAACACATCCAGTAGGCCTCCTCTAACAGTTGTAGTCGGATCTCCCCTCTCCTTGGTAGAGCAACTGCCTTTGTTTTGAGGGAGGAGATGGGACGGTTTGGCTTCAGCAAAGTGAGCTGCTACTGGATAGTCAGTGTTATTACACCTGATTGAGCTGCGGTGTTCATCTATGCGTTGTTTTAATTTATCTTTTTGTTTGTCCTAGTAGGCTTTCTCCCATATGAACAGGTGATGAGATAGAATTACTCCCTTTGTCTTGCATGATATTACCCCTAACAGGGATTTTTCCGACCTGTAAGGTGGGTAAGTCTGAAGATGGATGTTTTTGAATTGCTTTGTGCACTGTGCTCGCAGGCCACATTTGCTTAGTTCTCATTTGGAATGGGTGGTCAAGAGTGTCTGAGTGGGCTCAGGGGGCAGGTCAGATCTCACAAGCTTATCCCCAATATTGCAACCACACGTTAGACCACCAGTGGGGGCTCCTTGAAGAGGTGCAATTCTTTGTCTGATTGCAGAATATGCCAGTGCTTTTTCAGGATTGCTTTCATTTTCTCCAAACACTTGGTGCACTTTGTGCAAAAGACTGTTCTGTTGTTTTTCTTCCTTGGGTTAGTTTTGAGCAATTCCTCTCTTGGTTTTTGGGATATTTTCATCATTGCAGCATCAAGGGTTTTGGCCTTGTAGCCTCTCCTTTTGAATTGATCTGTCATTTTCTTAGCATTACAGTCAAAATCTGACTGGTGGCCACAGATGCGTTTAACCCTGCATAACTTGCTATATGGTAGACCATTCTTGAAGGGAAGGGGATGCACACTATGCACACATAGCAGGGTATTGAAGTCTGTGGGCTTTGTGTATAAGTCTGTATGTAATGCATAATTCTCTTTGATGATCCATCAGTCCAGGTAGTTTGTTTTTCTCTCATCAGTCTGCATGGTGAATTCGAGATATTCAGAACTCTCGTTTAATAGAATTTGGAATTCATTTAGTTCCTGCTGACTTCCTTTAGGATACAAAGACATCATCTATCTTATCTCTTCCATGGGAGGATTTTTTAGAAAGTAGGGGGTGTGTCTCTGTTTTGTAAATGAAGTGTTTCCTCAAATTGTCCCACATACAGGTTTGCATAGTTAGGACCCAGGGGAGCCCATGGCTACACCTGAATTTGAAGGAAAAAGTCCACTCAAAGACGCAGTAGTTATTGGATGAGTGGTCCTCTGTAGCTCCACTTAGAGCCACGGCGCTTGTAACGCCAAGGTAGTGGGGTTCGATCCCCGGGACCCACCCATACACACAAAAAAATGCACCTGCACTTTGACTGTAAGTCGCTTTGGATAAAAGTGTCTGCTAAATGGGCATATTTTATGGTATTATTATTACCAGTTCAGTGAGAGTTGCGAAGATGCAATCATTTGATGGATTAAGGGTAAAATACTCTCTATTGAAGGAAGTTTTCAGCCAGCCTCGCAAGCCTCCCGTGTGTGGGATGTTAGTGTACAAGATCTCACATCAAAAGTGGCCTGCACAGAGTCATATGTTCCCCCTGTTGACGATAGCTAATACACTATGCATTAGGGTCTGAACCAAAAGATGTAAACACACAAATTAAATTAAATGGAAACAAATATATTTATATGTTTAATTATATTTAACAATAATGTATGTTGATGCTAATATTATGTACAATTTCTAATTATATTGCCATATATGATAACTAATAGCCTAATATATTCAACATGCTGTAAACTATCTGTCTTTTAACATGGTTTCCTCAATGTATTCTAATTAACCTAATAATTATGTGCACCCTCACTATTGTCATTGGTTGCACTAATTGCACTGTTTGTCTCATCCTGGTTCCAGACATTCATGACACATCACCCTGAAGCGAAGCTTGATGCCGAAACGGTGGTGGTTCATAAGTTCTGGGAGTTTGTGTGGCTGGGTGAGCGACTCTCTTTGTTTATAGTTACGTTTATTCCCCGTTAGTCAAAGCACCTCTACACTAAATCTTTTCTCCTGGGTGTACACCAGCTCAAGTACTTTTATCAGTGCTTGTAACATTGCAATTCTAGCAACAACAAAATGTGACAAGGAGAATGTCAAAAAAGAGTAATGCAAAGCTGTCATCAAGGCAAAGTGTGGCTGTTCGAAGAATCTCAAATATAAAATATATTTAGATTGTTTAACACTTTGGTTACTCATGATTCCATGTGTTATTTT
>NW_025540196.1:0-9062 GCF_020615455.1 Coregonus clupeaformis | reverse complement strand
GACAGCCCCAACCATCACTGCTCTAGAGGAGATCTGCATGAGAATGGGCCAAAATACCAGCAACAGTGTGTGAAAACCTTGTGAAACTTACAAAGCGTTTACCTTCGTACCCAGCAAAGGGTATATAACAAAGTATTGAGAAACTTTTGTTATTACCAAATACTTATTTTCCACCATAATTTGCAAATAAATTCATTGAAATTCCTACAATGTGATTTTCTGGAAATTTTTCCTCATTTTGTCTGTCATAGTTGACGTGTACCTAATTACAGGCCTCTCATCTTTTTAAGTGGGAACTTGCTGGTGGTGGCTACTAAATACTTTTTCCCCCCCACTGTATATATATATATGAGGTAAACTTTCCCAGCAGAGCCCCAAGTCCAATGGTTATATCCTCTGGCATGTTGATATTAATGTGTTGATGTTACTCATTTCATAGCCAGACTGATTTTGCAGTGCATGGTGATCGAGCAGGTTTCCTGTTATATTCATCAGAGGTGTAGGGGAGGTGAAGTCTGTGAATCCCAAAAATAGTAGTTATACAGATGATTAACATAACATGCACACAGCAGTATTCATACCTTGGTTTTTGTGGTAAATGTGAATGAAAAAAAAACAGTTTTGATAATGGTTTTCATACACATGCCTTGTCCATAATGTAGAGGCCTATGGGATTTTCATTGAAAGGAGGTAAGGGAGGGGGATAGTACATGTAGTCTGCATAACATACCAATACCAATTTACATACCTTTGTATGCCTCCTCGTCTGTATGCCTACAGACATGAGGTGAAGCAGTTCAGTCATCTGCACCCAATACAGCTAGCCTTCAACATATTCTTATAGCCCACAGTACATATTCTTACCTCTTTGTTGATTGATATCCATTGAATTGTTCCATTTTCTGTTTTGAAAATTTGCACAAATATAGAGAAGATATATTTAATGCATCAAAAAACAATATCAATTTAGATCCTTACAAGGACCAACTGCTTACTTTAAATTGAGGAGATCTTTAAATTTTCAGTGAAGGGCCTGCACCTGCTGTCCTCCAAATTCAAATCCAAATGTTTCAGTTGGGCAGTTAGGTTCCTGCAAGAGCACCCACCGCTAAATGGGTTCCTCGATAACCCCCACCTCTATGAGTTTTGGAAAACCTTTTTGGGTGCAATTTTCCAGTGCCAAAACCTAGGTTTTTAAAACTTTGAGGTTAGAAAACCTTATTTAACCTAATTTTTTATGTATATCCTCTTATGTGTTGATATTAATGTGTTGATGTTCTCAGTATCCATAGCCAGAATGATTTTGCAGTGCATGGTGATCGAACAGGTTTCCTATTATATTCATCAGATGTGTAGAGAGGTTGAAGTCTGTGAATCACAAAAATAGTAATTATACAGATGATTAATAAAACATATACGAGACAGTATTCATACCTTGGTTTTTGTGGTAAATGTGAATGAAAAAAACAGTTTTGATAATGGTTTTCATACATACCCAAAAGTGAGCAGTTCAGTCATCTGCAAGCAATACAGGTAGCCTTCAACATATTCTTATAGCATACATATTCTTACCTCTTTGTTGATTGATATCCATTAATTGTGTCCATTTTCTGTTTTAGAAAGATTTGCCACGAATATGAAAAGATGATGGTACATCATAAAACAATATCAATTTAGATCATACAAGGGACAAACCTTACCTTAAATTGAGGAGATCTTTACATTTTCAGTTAAGTGCCTGCATCTGCTGTTCTTTTAAGTTGAAATCCAAATGTTTCAGTTGGGCAGTTGGAGGTTCCTGCAACCCCACCAACTAATGAGGTTCTCGAGTACCCACCTCCTATGGGGTTCTTGGAATAACCTTTTGGGGGCAATTTTCAGTGCCAAGAACCCTAAGGTTCTTCCGAAGAACTTTGAGGTCCTTGTTGAACCCTTAATTTTTAGAGTGTACTGCATCCTGAGAAATAATGTAGAGTGAGATTTGAACCAATGACATCACAAATGAAGTTGACATCTCTCACACAGTGATGTGATTAAATATATTACATTTGAATTCCACTAAGATAATAAGTATTTGGCGTGTCAGTCACAGGAAGTTAGTCAACACCTGGCCAATCACAGGAAATCCTCACACAGCCATTATTTGTTTTGGTCCTGTCTCTGCAGTGAGGTATTTTTCTACACGCCATCAGGGCAGCACTATACATGATGGGAAGTGAGGTTGTCCTGTCTGTTGTTAGTGTGTTCTGTTGTTAGTGTATCTGTATGTGTGTCTGTTGTTCGTGTGTGTCTGTATATGTGTGTCTGTTGTTAGGTTGTGTCTGTATGTGTGTCTGTTGTTGGAGTGTGTCTGTATGTGTGTCTGTTGTTAGTGTTTCTGTATGTTTGTCTGTTGTTCGTGTGTGTCTGTATGTGTGTCTGTTGTTAGTGTGTGTCTGTTGTTAGTGTGTGTCTGTTGTGTATCTGTTGTTAGTGTGTGTCTGTATGGGTGTCTGTTGATAGTGTGTGTCTGTATGTGTGTCTGTTGTTAGTGTGTCTGTTATTGGTGTGTGTGTCTGTATGTGTGCCTGTTGTTAGTGTGTGTGTCTGTATGTGTGTATGTTGGTAGTGTGTGTCTGTTGTTAGTGTGTTCTGTTGTTAGTGTGTCTGTGTGTGTCTGTTGTTAGTGTGTATGTTGTTAGTGTGTGTGTCTGTATGTTTGTCTGTTGTTAGTGTTCATGTGTGTTTGTGTGTGTATCTCCTGGCTATTTACCATGCTCTTACACACACTCTGACAATGGGACATCACGTGGAATTAATTAACCAAACAATCAGATTGGCCCTGAATGAGCAGTGGCCTGTGTTCTTTTCCAACCAGCCTCATGCTTCTGTGCAAATGTTGTGCAAAACAGTCATCGTAATGAGTTACAATAGACATGATTGAATATAAAAATTATGTAAATAAATACGTACTCGCATTTATGCTTTATGATTGTTTCTTCTAACAAACTTTCTTGGAGGTTCCATTAGCCGCCCCTGCCAAATCAGTATCACCCTGGACTCCAGGAAGTCTGTGGCATCTTTTCTCTCTAGGTGTTGTCGTGATGTCTGTTGTGTTGTTGTGATGTCTAGAGGAGGCCTCTATCCTGTCACTTCTGATAAATTCCTTTATTTTTTGTGTGCTGAATCTTCAGTCTTTTACCAGGGCTATTCAGAAGGATGAAGAACAGTTCTGTCCTGTCAGCTGGTTTCTCATGAATAGGCCTTGGTCTTCTGGTAGAGTCACTGATGGGTTTTATGTTTTAGCCATTCTGGAAATGGTCCGTCTGTGGGATTTGGATCTTTTAGTTAAAATAAAAACCTTACCTTTAGCAAAAATCCTCAAAAATCCATAGAGTGGTGCTGTATCTTATATTTACACTAAACAACATGCTCCAACACTATTAGAGCTGTGTGTGTGTGTGTGTGTGTGTGTATGTGTGTGTGTGTGCACGTGTGTTTGTGCGTGCAGGCTTGTAGATGCACTGACCATTTGGTCAGTGTGTGTTTATGCAGAGAAACTCTGCTCCTGCTATGAGAGTCTCTCTTATTGTCTGGATGATGTTTAGTTTAATTGACTCATCCATCATCCATTGTTGTTTATCCCTGAGTCTCTCTCTCTCTCTCTCTCGCTCTCTCTCTCTCTCTCTCTCTCTCTCTCTTCTCTCTCTCTCTCTCTCTCTCTCTCTCTCTTTCCTCTCTCTCTCTCTCTCTCGCTCGCTCTCTGCTCTCTCTATAAAACCTCTCTCTCCTCTCTCTGCTCCTCTCTCTGCTCCAACAACTCGCTCGCTCTCTCGCTCTCTAAATCTCTCTCTCTCTCTCTCGCTCTCTCTCTCTCTCTCTCTCTCTCTCTCTCTCTCTCTCTACCTCTCTCTCTCCCTCCCTCTCTCTCTCTCTCTCTCTCTCTCTCTCTCTCTCTTTCTCTTTCTCTTTCTCTTTCTCTCTCTCTCTCTCTCTCTCTCTGTGTGTGATACTTGAGCATAATAATTATTATATAATGTCTATGTATACTCTCTGGCTAATGTCTCCCTATCATGAGGTGATACTAAATATTAATAATAAACGACAAATGTAGTTTGTTTTCCACTGAAGTGAAATTAAATTATCTATGAAAGGATGTATTACAGTGCAGTTTTGAGGTCAGCTGTTTGCTTTCAATAATGTAAGCAGTTGGTAATATTAATGTAGTTACATATGCATACTGTACCAGTAGTCCTCAATATCCCACTGTGTGACAGACATAGAATAAAAGTTTTCATAATGAGAGCAGTTCCTGTACTGATCCTCTTATTCAAAGAATAAACAGAACAAAGCAGCATTATTGTAGAACGAAGCAAAACGGTGTAATTGCAGTGAGTGAATCTTTGTGTTCACAATTAAGATTCACGTATATAGTACATTAGGTATATGCAGATATATGTAAATACATACATTAGAGCTGTGTGTTGGTTGGTCAGCATCCAGCTTTCAATCAAGAGAATTAGCCAGGTAAGCGTCACGAAACAGAACTCAGCCAATCAATGTGGGGCATTGCAGAACGGCAGAGAAGAGAACAGTTTGAATGACACACAGACACACACACACACATGCACACACACACAGCTACACACGCACATGCCCTGCACACTCTCCCGCACACACACGCACTGCCACCCATCAAGTTGTCAGCGCATGCAAACCAAAATCTTTTTCCAATTGCCATTGTCTTGTTTGCGCGACTAGCTGTTCCAACCCACAAATCTGCACGTGCTCACGAGTTTCTGCCTGCAGTATTTAAGGCAATTTTCTGTCTGCGTTCAAAATTACACCCCCATGGAGCATGTCTTAACAGGAACTAATACTGGTGGGTTTTTCACTGTAACTTCATTGTGTCTGTGATCGTGATACATACACACACACATTTACACACACACACCACGCAAACACACACATGCTGTCAATTGCTCTGTCAGTGATTCCCCTCTGTGTGTTCTAGAAGGACAAATAGAGGACTATAGTGACTGATGAGCTGTATTGAACTAATGGTTACGCAGGTGTGGGTTTTTTCTTAAGCAATAATAGTTTTCCAGTGAAAATCCAGATGTGTTAACACATGGCTTGCAATGAACCCAGCTCCAGCCTGTTTAAGAAAGAAGACAGCTAATCAATAAACAGCATGTAGACACACACTCAGGAGTGTTCTACAGGGCTAAGTCTATATATCAAATGTCACTCTGTCACACAAGAACACACACACACTCAGGGTGTTCTCGAGACTGGTGTGTTGAGTATCACTCTATCACACAAATTCAAACACACACTCAGGGTGTTCCACAGGGCTAGTGTATATCGATATCACTCATCACACAAAACACACACACCTCAGGGTGTTCTCACAAGTATGTTTATATAAATATCACTCTGTCACCTAAACACACACACACTCGGGGTGTTCTACAGGCTGGTGTATATAGTGCTCCTCTGTCACACAAGAACACACACACACTCAGGGTGTTCTACAGGGCACTGGTTACGAGTATCCACTCTGTCACACAAAACGACCACACTGAAGTCCACTTTTGCAGTGTGTATTTGGCCCCAGAACCCTCTCCAAGTCTCAGCCCCATCAGCTCCCACACTCTCAACTTCCCTCCTCTCCTCCCTCTATTCGTCTTCCTCTCCCTCCCTCCATCCCTAGCTCCATATCTCCATCCAGTTTGCTTATTCAGTCCTTCTGGAGAGGGAAAATTCCTCACTTATCACTCCCCACGCAGTGTGTGTGTGTGTGTGTGTGTGTGTGTGTGTGTGTGTTTAAAAAAAAATATCCCTCAACCTGGTTGATCCATTACATCGAGGTGGGCGTCTATCCATTCTGAGTACTCTGTGAATCAGAAGGTTGCATGTTTTATTTTAATTTTTTATTTTAACCATATCCCAAACTTTAACCCTTTTCCTTAACCATTCATAATGCAGGTGCCTAAACTTTTATTTTTATTTCACCTTTATTTAACCAGGTAAACCAGTTGAACAAGTTCTCATTTACAACTTTACTTCACATTTACGTTTGGAAAATGGAATGATACAGAGCAGCAGTAGCAATAAAAACACTTTGAAATTATTTTTGGAGAGCAGTGGCCTGAAACGTCACATTCTGCAGTAACTGTGAGAGCTAGTTGAATCCCTTGCCTGCTAGGTTGGTAATATTAGCTCAGGAGCAGTGGCAGAACACGCTCTAGGTGGCCGTGGGTGGGCCCATTTGTTCTTGCGCAGGGTGTGTGTGAGTGTATGTGTGCAAGTGTGTGTGTGTGTGTGTGTGTGTGTGTGTGTGTGTGTGTGTGTGTGTGTGTGTATGTGTGTGTGTTTGCAGCGTGTGTGTGTGCAGATCATGGGTTTATGGAAAGCTGTGTTGTTGGAGGAACGATGGCTGGCGGTTATCAGGAAGGTTATGTTCCTTATGCAAATTGAAATGATTATTATTATATGAACATTTCAGAATGTCTTAGTTCATGTGTAAATGGGATGAAATCAATTCAAACATTGAAGAACATATTTGTGCCTGTGTGTATATTAGAAGATGCAGGGGGTAGTTACTGTATGACTCATGGGAACCTCTCTGAGTTGTCACCTGCGTTAGTCTCCAGTCCCAGCTCGTGTGTTTACCACACCTCCTGTCCTACTGTATATATGCCTCTCATTCTGGTGAGTGGCGGTTTGTGTGTCAGCATCAATTGCATACCACCACAGGCGGCTGGTTGCACCTTAATTGGGAGGCGGGCTCATAGTAATGGCTGGAACAAATCATGTATCAAACACATCGGCCACATGATTTATGTGTTTGATATCATTCATTCCTCCATTCCGCCTTGTAGCAGGCTTATCTCCCCTCACATCTATGCTGTATTGTCTTGTAGAACTGTTTCTGTGTGGAGGGAGAAATTTTCTTTAATTAAATTATGATCAGCATAGAAAACATTAAATTACACTTTGTATGTTGCAACATATTCACACAATATATATTGGACCTTATTTGAGAAATTGTAGCTACACTGGCACGTGCAGTGAGTGTGCGCTCTCTTACAAAGGACACATCTGATTGGGTAATTCATTGTGACACACGCCTACATGGAATCTCAGCAGCTGAGGGCACCACAACCCACACGATGATGATGTTGTCTGATACATAACATGGGATAACTTTCAACAGTATAGAACACATGCATGCATATGTGGTGAGCAGACGTACCCTTCTGACAAGCAAGGGGCAAGCACCACTGGTCCTCCCTTGACCATGGCATCCTGAATTTGATGTGATGTTGTATGTACTAGTACACAGATATCCACCGGGGACTGCCAGGCACTCATTACACAAGTCAACAACATCCTGCTGAATATATCTATGTTACTCTCCTGTCTGGCCTGTCTGGCCTGGGGGTGATTGCTAGCTCAATCTCGCTGGCCTGGTACCAAACCCTGTGTTGTTTTGTCTTATGTTCATGAGTTCTGTGTGGAGAGCTGTGTGTGTATACTGTGTTCTTAGTTTTCCTGAGGAAGTCAGTGGTATTCTCACATAACTTCCTCCTTTAGGCGACTCATGTAATGGGACCCGTATCACATGGGTCCATTGTTTTTGTTTTCCCTCCTTCTTCCTCCTGAACATTTCACAATCAATCCAATTGTTGATTATTTGCTCCTTAAAGTGACTAACAACACACAACAAGAGCGAGAGCAGAGGTGATTAACCAAGGTTGAATATACCTATCCTCTCTGCTCCCCTTGAGCTCAGTCATTACAACACACAACTGGGTGTACCTTCGTGTGTGTGTGTTTGTGTGTGTTGTGTGTGTGTGTGTGTGTGTGTGTGTGTGTGCGTGTGCTTATTCAACCTGCCATTATGGTTGCCATAAAACCAGTGGCTGCTGCATCTGCAAATTACTGGGTACTATTGGAGGAGAAAGGGTATGAGCGAGGGGAGAGAAAGATTATGGAGGCAAGAGAACGAGTGAGAGAGAGAGAGAGAGAGAGAGGAGAGAGAGAGAGAGAGAGACCAGAGAGTGAGAGAGAGAGAGAGAGAGGAGAGAGAGAGGGAGGGGGGGGGGGGGAGTGAGCGAGAGAGGAGAGAGAGAGAGAGAGAGAGAGAGAGAGAGGGGGGGGGGGAGTGAGCGAGAGAGAGGGAGAGAGAGAGAGAGAGAGAGACAGAGAGACAGAGAGAAGTGAGCGAGAGAGAGAGAGAAAGAGAGGAGACAGGGGGAGTGAGCCGGGGGGGGAGAGAGAGAGAGAGAGAGAGAGACGACGTACGAGAGAACAGAGAAACCTGTACTTTGGCCCAAATATATATACAATTGAAAAACTCTCTCCCAACGTTGAGAACCAATTAGTGATCAGGTCAATCATCCCGGCCAACCTGGACACTGTAAAAACCAGATGTGCTGTAGAGTTTCAAAACTCCAACACAGAATGGACACTCCTCCCCAACAGTAGGATCCAGGTGTACCAGATGCATGTTAGTGGCTATAGCTCCATGTAATATCCTCCATTGGAGTTCAGCTGTCCTCTTATCAATAGGCAATTTGTATAATGATCATAACAGCCTTTTGGGGAGGCACCTGGACCAACACACCGTTTTCGTTGATTTACCCCCTTTCCAGGGAAAGCACTCCCACACATATTCTGTACATGGCCTTCTTTCACACCTCCTTGAACTCCCCCCAGCTCGAGGTATCAAGGAAAGCAGCATCCCCACGTCCTCCTCGAATGCCCCGCCCCCTTTTAACAATCAGTGCAGGGAACACATAATCCAGACCCTCCTTCCACCGATCAGAATTGGAAGTGTCAGTCACATACTGCAGATGAAGTACTGGCAAGGAGTCACAGACTTCAGCGACGACCTTCTCCAGTAGGCGAGGCAGTCGGATCCCTTTTCTCCCAACTCCTCCAACGACCCTATTCCTGTTCCGCATCAGATGATAGCTTAACATTACACCCCACGCCTAACAGGCATGAACGTGAGCTAGCTGAACCCAGAACATGGGACTGGATGGCAGTGTTATGAAAGGCTCTTCAAAACC
>NW_025540195.1:0-9083 GCF_020615455.1 Coregonus clupeaformis | reverse complement strand
CGTGGCTCTAAACATCTAGGGTGGATGGACATGAGACCCGTAACATAAATTCATGTAAATTATAAGTGTGGCAGGGAACAGTGAGAACCAAAAATGACACAACAATCATGAACTACCGTCAAACACAAAGTGTTTATTGCTGAACACACGGTAAGGGTTTGGGAAAAAGGGCTGAGCAGGACCCAAGAAATGAAACAATAGTGTAAAACCCCTAAACTGATCTTGCCTGCCTCAAGAACCGCTAGGCTACTGCTACCATACAAAAATACAGTGGGTGGTCCGCTCAGGTCTCACTAGTGTTTATAGACAGAGTTCTTCCTACGGGTAATGTACGCCCAAGGGCAACTAGCTTAAACTCCCCTTTTCCCAGAAACACACAAAGCTACCAAACAGGGTAATCAGCAATTATATACGTACACACCACACAGGATACAACAGTATCCACACTCAGGTAAAGAAATATATTCTAATAAAGTTACCAATAGGGTAACCAACAACTTAGTGAGTACACAATTCACACAGGACACCACCGTGTCCATACTCACATATGGAAAAAGTCTCTCTCTCTCAACAAACACAAGACTGGTTTTTATACAATGGGCTGTGTGATTGAACAAACGAGTAACAGGTGGTGCTATTCACAGGAATGTTCACTGATTGGTCCAATCAGCAGACACCTCAACGACCACCAATCAGGAACATACAGGACACCTGTGATTAGGGCAGAAGGAGAGAAACACACAAAAACACAGGATACCTGTATCCGTAACACTCCCACCCTTAAAAGAGCAAACCAAAATGGTTTGCGACACACGATACTATCACAACACCCAAAATTCAATAATCATCCTGCCAGGATAACAAAAAAAAACCTAGATCATCAAACACGAGACAAAGCATCTGCCATCACATTATCTAACCCCTTTTTGTGGCGGATCTCCAAATTATAATTTTGCACGACAAGTGCCCAACGCATAAGGCGTTGGTTCTGGTTGTACATCCGGTGGAGAAAAACTAAGGGGTTATGGTCAGTATACACTACCACTGGTAATGCACTGGAACCAACATAAACTTCAAAGTACTGCAGAGCTAACAACAAAGCTAGAGCTTCTTGTTCAATGGTGGAATAGTTTGTCTGACATTTGCTAAATTTCCGTGAAAAATAACAGACAGGATGGTCCACTCCACTCTGGTCTTGCTGCAGTAGAACAGCACCAGCACCTCTGGCACTTGCATCTACCTCCAGTTTAAACGGCCGCTCAAAATCTGGCGCAGCAAGAACAGGAGTACTACACAAGAGTGCTTTAGCAGTGTTGAAAGCAGTACAACAATCTTCAGACCATACAAATTTTCTCGCCGGACTGAGCAAATCCGTTAATGGAGCAACTACCGCAGAGAAATTTTTACAGAAACTACGGTAGTAGCCAACCATCCCTAAAAACGGCGTAGCTCTCTTCTGGTGGTAGGTGCGGGAAATGCGTTTATAGCTGAGACCTTGGCATCTAGAGGGCGCACTCTGACCATGGCCGACCTGTTTACCAAGATAAGTAACAGTGGCCTTCCCAAACTCGCACTTTGCTAAGTTCAGGGTTAGAGAAGCGGTTGCTAGACGTTCACACACTACCCTTAGAGTGTTAACATGATCAGACCACTCAGTTGAATAAATTACCAGATCATCAAGGTAAGCACTACAATTAGGAACTCCAGCCAATACTGTGTTAACCAGGCGTTGGAAAGTGGCTGGTGCGTTCCGCATCCCAAATGCCATGACAGCATATTGTAGGAAGTGATCTGGGGTCACAAATGCAGAGATGTCGGAGGCACGTGGGGTTAACGGCACCTGCCAGTAACCTTTTAGAAGATCTAATTTGGTTACATAAGTAGCAGCACCAACAGTATCAATACAGTCATCCAGTCTGGGTAACGGGAACGAGTCTGGCACTGTGACCGCATTGACTTTCCGATAGTCCGTACATAATCTGGATGTCCCATCAGGTTTAGGAACCAGAATGCACGGAGAACTCCAAGGACTTGAACTTGGCATAGCCAGGTTATTCTCCAGCAAATAACCGACCTCACCCCCTCATTATCTTTCTCTTAGCGACGTTGACACGATAAGGATGTTGCTTGATAGGTGCAGCGTTTCCAACATTAATGTCATGTTCTAACACATTTGTACATGTAGGAACATCATTAAAAAAGACATGGAAAGCTGTGTAATAGTCTCACAATATCATCTGACTGTCTGTCCGTTAAATGAATCAGGCTTGACGGGAGAGACAGCAGCATCTCTGAATTGGGCAATCTAGCACACTGCTGCTGAGTATTGCGCAACTCCAAACCATCTCCGTCCACATCATTAACATGACCTCCCACTACAGCCGTAGCAGCAACAGAGACAGCCGACTCGGCCAGTTTCTCTGGACTGTCTACCTGAGTGACGGGTCTGTTGTGGTATGTCTTCAACATGTTAACGTGGCACACACGAGATTGGCGTTTTCTATCAGGAGTCTGTATCACATAGTCAGTTTCAGTTAGTTTCTTTTCAATGACATAAGGACCAGAGAAACGTGCTGGACAATGACGCTCCTGGCACAGGCAACAACACAAGAACTCGGTCACCTGGCTGCAGTGAACGAGGAAACAGCCTGTGTGTCATAGTGTCGTTTCATCCGTTTCTGTGAGGAAGACA
Organism: Coregonus clupeaformis; assembly: GCF_020615455.1. Lineage (NCBI taxonomy): Eukaryota > Metazoa > Chordata > Actinopteri > Salmoniformes > Salmonidae > Coregonus > Coregonus clupeaformis. The sequence continues at coordinate 6,391 of NW_025540195.1, read as the reverse complement.
GCGCTTCCTTTGCTAGAGCACAGGCAGCATGTAGGCGCTCACGAAAGCGTTACTAACGTAGTCCAACACATTTTCTTTCACACACAACTCTTGTGACAAAAACTGATCCTTAAGGACTTTCATAGGTCCTCTCATGGTGTGTCCAAACACCAGTTCAGCTGGGCTGAACCCTAGGGGATTCCTGTACTGTCTCACGGACAGCAAACAACACTAGAGGAACTCCCTCATCCCAATCTTTCTCAGATTCCAAGCAATATTTACGGAGCATAGACTTCAGGGTCTGATGCCAACGTTCAAGCGCACCCTGAGACTCTGGGTGATATGCGCTTGACACGGTGTGTAACTGACAAGGATTTTAACACTTGTTTGAACAGTGTAGAAAGGAAATTCGTACCCTGATCAGTTTGTATCACCTTAGGTAATCCAAAAGTTGAGAAGAATTTGATCAACGCTTTACTCACCACCGGAGCAGTAATCCTTCGCAGAGGAATGGCCTCTGGGTACCTGGTGGCCACACACATAATTGTCAACATAAACTGGTTACCAGATTTTGTTTTTGGTAATGGTCCAACACAATCAACCATCACATGTTCGAATGGTTCACCTATGGCCGGTATGGGACAAAGAGGCGCGGGGGAAATAACCTGGTTCGGTTTCCCAACTACTTGACAGGTGTGGCAAGTCCGACAGAACTGAGCCACATCTTGTTTTAAGCCAGGCCAAAAGAAATGTCGCAAAACACGATCATAAGTCTTGGTGACTCCCAGATGTCCGGACCACTGGTGATCATGAGCGAGGGATAAAACATTTGGTCGAAAGGCTGTAGGAATCACTATTCCAATCTCCGCCAGCGTCAACATGGGATGTCCATTTACGCATGAGGAGATTACCATCAATGAAGTATGCCATGTTTTTCTTCTTTAGCTCGTCCTCTGAGACAACACTAGAAAAACATTTAGCCAGGCTAATGTCAACCTGTTGGTTAGCGATCAGCTGCTCACGAGTAACTGGTAACTGTATTGCCTCAGCAACAAGTTCCACATCCTTCTTCCTTTCTCTGGACTGTTGGTCAGACTGCACCAGCTTACCAGAGGTAGCACCCGAACTATCCTCTGGGTCACACTCTCTGAATAGAATCGTGTCTGACAAATCTATCACTTCACCCACTTGTCGTGCTTGAGCACGTGTGACAGCACAAGCGGGGAACACATCTGGATAACCCTGTGCCAGCTCCTCGGAGAGAGACTGGTCACTTTTATCCAATACCTCCAATATGGGTATTACCTTTCCTCCGGCAATATCGTTGCCCATTATAAATGTCACACCTTTACTGGCAACATAGGACGTACGCCAACTCTGAACAATCCACTGACTAACTCAGAGTGTACGTTCACAAAGTGCAATGGCACTGGGACGAAACCCATTTCAATTCCTTGTACTAACACACTGGAACCACAATATGTATTACTGGACAAGGGCAACACATCAGCGAGTATGAACGACTGCGCCGCACCAGTATCTCTGAGGATTCTAACTGGACGCTGAGACGCTTCGTCATCTGATATAGAAACAAACCCCTCAAAAATGAACGGTTCATAACTGTGATCTGGGACAGGGCCTTTCAAACCACATTCACTATGAGGCCTCTGTCTTGATTCCGGCCTTACAACCGTACGAATCAGCCCTACACCCGTTGGCGGCCTGGCGTGCTGAGGCATCCCCGGTTTGCGTTTTAGCAGAAAGCAATCATTAACCATATGTCCCACCTTATGACAATAGAAACAGTGACGCACATCTTTTGGGCGTGCTGGATGTACTGCTGGTCGACTAGGACTAAAAGTTAGCAACTCCGCAGCCCTGCTCTCCGTACGAGCCGAAAAACACGCTCTTATGCGTCAACACAAACTCGTCTGCCAATACAGACGCTTCCGACAGTGAGGATACTTTCTGTTCGTTCAGATAAACTACAATGCGTTCCGGTAAGCAATTTTTTAAACTCTTCTAACAAGATTAACTCCCGTAGAGAGTTAAAATCAGTTACCTTACTAGCACTGTGCCATTTGTCAAACAGATTTCCTTTGTCTCTAGCAAACTCCACATAAGTCTGAGTAGGAGACTTTTTATGAGACCTAAATCTTTGTCGATATGCCTCAGGAACAAGCTCATAGGCACGAAGAACAGTAGCTTTGACCACTTCATAATTCAAACTGTCTTCAAGAGGTAGCGCTGCCAGAACCTCTTGGGCTTTACCTGTTAGTTTACACTGAAGTAATAGGCACCATACCTCGTCGGGCCATTTCAATGCTACCGCTATACGTTCAAACACACTGAAATAGGAATCAACCTCTGACTCCCTGAACACAGGTACCAAGGTGATCTGCCTACTAATATCAAACGTAGCAGATGACACAGCTGGTGAGGATGGCTCACTAGCAGGCATAGTATTAGCAGAGACTAACCTCGCTGTTTCTGCCTCTAGTTCCATTTTACGCACCTCCAGTTCCATCTTACGCATCTCCATTTCCATCTTACGCGTCTCCAGTTCTGCCTCTAGCTTACGCATCTCCAGCTTGTCTTGCCTGATTTGTGCCCGCTCTTCCGCCTCCATTTGGAGCCGTGTCGAGCGGACATCGATCCTGGCATCACTGTCAGTCAGTGGGGAGAGTGGGTCATAACGGGGCAATGTGGCTGGAGCCTTAGCCTCGTCCTCAGACACTGATGGGCTTACAGGAACAGCAACCACATCCCCTACAGGAGCAGCAGACTCAGGCGGCGGTAACTCAAGCACTCGCTCGTTTAACAATATCGCTAACACTACTTCCCTAACTTCTGCTTTCACTAAACCCCTCGGTATGGGTACAGAAAAGTGGTCAGCCAAAGCCTGTAGATCCACTCTACGGCAATTATCAAAAACCTCCCACGTAGGGTTTTCCAAAAATGCCTCCAACTCAAAAGTAGCCATCCTACTAGCAACACGAGCCGTCGACTACTGAACACACAAAAAAAACAGGTAGTTACAGCTGCCAAGCTCAACACTGAACCAGACACTGACTAATTTACATGAGTAGCATGGGATAGATAGTATCCCGGACGAGCCCCCACTTTATGTTACGAACCCCGTGGCTCTAAACATCTAGGGTGGATGGACATGAGACCCGTAACATAAATTCATGTAAATTATAAGTGTGGCAGGGAACAGTGAGAACCAAAAATGACACAACAATCATGAACTACCGTCAAACACAAAGTGTTTATTGCTGAACACACGGTAAGGGTTTGGGAAAAAGGGCTGAGCAGGACCCAAGAAATGAAACAATAGTGTAAAACCCCCTAAACTGATCTTGCCTGCCTCAAGAACCGCTAGGCTACTGCTACCATACAAAAATACAGTGGGTGGTCCGCTCAGGTCTCACTAGTGTTTATAGACAGAGTTCTTCCCTACGGGTAATGTACGCCCAAGGGCAACTAGCTTAAACTCCCCTTTTCCCAGAAACACACAAAGCTACCAAACAGGGTAATCAGCAATTATATACGTACACACCACACAGGATACAACAGTATCCACACTCAGGTAAAGAAATATATTCTAATAAAGTTACCAATAGGGTAACCAACAACTTAGTGAGTACACAATTCACACAGGACACCACCGTGTCCATACTCACATATGGAAAAAGTCTCTCTCTCTCAACAAACACAAGACTGGTTTTTATACAATGGGCTGTGTGATTGAACAAACGAGTAACAGGTGGTGCTATTCACAGGAATGTTCACTGATTGGTCCAATCAGCAGACACCTCAACGACCACCAATCAGGAACATACAGGACACCTGTGATTAGGGCAGAAGGAGAGAAACACACAAAAACACAGGATACCTGTATCCGTAACAGTGCCAAGATCCCATTTTTTTAAATATCTACAAATTAGACATGTCATCTCCTCATTTACTTCCAAGAGGAGGTTTAGAACTCAGTTGAATGAAGTTGAAACCCTTCTTGTCACAGCACAATCCATTAAAGGCAAAATATCCTATATCTATAGACTCCTTTCTGAGAAAGGAGGATCCTCCTTTACTCCTTTGAAAATAATATGGGAAAAGGACCTTGGTCTGACTATCAGTGATGAGTTATGGGCGGAGGTTTGCGACAGGGTATACTGCTCCTCTACTAATGTAAAAATGAAAGAATCTAATTACAAATTTTTGTACAAATTTTATTACACTCCCCCTGAGACTCCATAAAATGAAAACAGACATTTCTCCTAATTGTAATAGATGTACCTCTGAAAGTGGAACCTATATGCATGTATTTTGGAGCTGCAGAGAGATTGCCAGATTTTGGCAATCTATACATACTGCTGCACAGAAAATACTAGATGTACAGTTTGATATGACCCCGTGTCTCTATCTTCTTAATGCCCAGCAGGACTTTGTTCTTGATCCTGACAGAGAAAATTTGCTCATGACCATTACATACTTTGCTAAGAAATGTATTCTTCTATTGTGGGCCTCTAATACTTCTCCTACATTTAAAATGTGGATTGACCAGATTGTTGACTTTCTCCCTCTTGAAAAGCTCACTTATGACCTCCACAAGAGACAGCCCAAGTTTGATAGACTCTGGTCTCCACTACTCAACTATATTTCAAATTGGACAGAGTGAATGGGGAATCAGGGAGATGGGCAGATGCGTGTTGTGTAAGGTGCTGTAAAACCTAAAACTAATTATTGGCTCGTCATCTCAGCTAAGGCTGGAAATAGCTAATAAGAACCTTGATAGTGCTGCCAAGTTCTATAATTTAAATTTTGTTATAATTATTATTTGTGTGTGTATGTATGTATGTATGTATGTATGTATGTAGGTATATATATGTATGTATATATATATACATATATAAAACAATTTTTTATTATTATTATTATTATTATTTTTTTTTATTTTATTCACATCTGTGAATGTGGAATGTGTTTGGTTGGTTGATTGAAAACTTAATAAAACTTTAAATTGAAAAAAAAAAAAAATATGAAAAAAAAATATGAAAAAATAATATAAAAAAACAAAAAATAATTTAAAAATAATTAAAAATATATAAAAAAAAATCTTTAATTTGCCCAAGTCAATCATAAGACATGAACAAAATGCATCAGTGATTCGTATTTCCATGAACTTTCTGGCACGGCACAGGAATGCCCCTGTCTGTGTGCATGTGTGCGGAATGGCGCGTATGTCTACACTTTGTGTAGCCGTTAGCGATGATGCTAATGATAACCTTCTTCTGGTAGGGAAGGAATGGCTTTCCCCAAAACCTTCGCAAGTAAATGTTAACTACAAAGTAGCCTATGCCTGCCTGGAAGAATTATACCGTGATCATTTGCATCACTCCAGTGGCCATTTGTTCTACAGAAACACCGCTTAACCAAACAAAGGTCTCTTCCTGGTGCACGCTTGCATTTAAGGGTAACTACACCCCAAAATCTAAATGTATTACATTTTTCCCAGACCTCACAAATGGTCACCTGATAGGGTTTAAACATTGTTGTGGACATAGAACATCCAATTGTGCTGTTTTGCTATTAAAAAGGTGTACTTTTGAGAGCGAAAACCTGCCAAAACAGGGACAAACGGTCAACGGGGAAATCTAAACGGAGAAAAGGGAACTTGGGAATTAACGGAATCAGGCAAAACATTGAAGGGATTTTATAGTGCCCTAATGGACTACAGACATTGACTGTCTCCTAGACTAAAAACAAAGGCTGCATGTACTGCCTATATTTTGAGGGAAACGCACTGTCCATTATTTGATTTGATCAGGGCAGGGCAGCACACACAAACTGCATTTAGTCCAATAACAATCCATGATATTATTAGGGTGATAAATAAAAGGCAGTTGCTCCATGACACAAGAGCACGCTCTACTGGGACAAAAAGCTTACAGCACCTGGTATTCCCAGGCGGTCTCCCATCCAAGTACTAACCAGGCCCGACCCTGCTTAGCTTCCGAGATCGGACGAGAAAGGGGCGTATTCAGGCTGGTATGGCCGTAAGCTAGGGAACAACTCTTGGTACACTATATAAAGTCAATGTGTCACTCACTCTGAAAGGGACACAGAAACGTATCCACTTTGTGACACAAACTGAAGAAGCTCAATCCTTGCTTATTTCCAATATATATATATATATATATATATTTGAGTCTTGTTGGGGGGAAGAGGGCATATCCTATGTTGATTTATGACAAGTTCATTGACTAGGGCCCTATAAAATAGAGGCGTTGCGGACCGAATCACGGAATCCAGACATTAAACCGAAATTCAACAATATTCAAACATTTATTGAACTTAGTAAGAAATCAACCTAAATCTATTCAACTTGTTAGAAAACGCATTCATT
>NW_025540194.1:0-9097 GCF_020615455.1 Coregonus clupeaformis | reverse complement strand
CTTCAGTTTGTGTCACAAAGTGGATACGTTTCTGTGTCCCTTTCAGAGTGAGTGACACATTGACTTTATATAGTGTACCAAGAGTTGTTCCCTCGCTTACGGCCATACCAGCCTGAATACGCCCGATCTCGTCCGATCTCGAGAAGCTAAGCATGGTCGGGCCTGGTTAGTACTTGGATGGGAGACCGCCTGGGAATACCAGGTGCTGTAAAGCTTTTGTCCCAGTAGAGCGTGCTCTTGTGTCATGGAGCAACTGCCTATTATTTATCACCCTAGTAATATCATGGATTGTTATTGGACTAAATGCAGTTTGTGTGTGCTGCCTGCCTGATCAAATCAAATAATGGACAGTGCGTTTCCCTCAAAATATAGGCAGTACATGCAGCCTTTGTTTTTAGTCTAGGAGACAGTCAATGTCTGTAGTCCATTAGGGCACTATAAAATCCCTTCAATGTTTTGCCTGATTCCGTTAATTCCCAAGTTCCCTTTTCTCCGTTTAGATTTCCCCGTTGACCGTTTGTCCCTGTTTTGCAGGTTTTCGCTCTCAAAAGTACACCTTTTAATAACAAAACAGCACAATTGGATGTTCTATGTCCACAACAATGTTTAAACCCTATCAGGTGACCATTTGTGAGGTCTGGGAAAAATGTAAGACATTTAGATTTTGGGGTGTAGTTACCCTTAAATGCAAGCGTGCACCAGGAAGAGACCTTTGTTTGGTTAAGCGGTGTTGCTGTAGAACAAATGGCCACTGGAGTGATGCAAATGATCACGGTATAATTCTGCCAGGCAGGCATAGGCTACTTTGTAGTTAACATTTACTTGCGAAGGTTTTGGGGAAAGTGTTGGAGAAATTGTACATAAGTTATTCTACTCATTTACTATATTTCATTATGCCATTTCAGTACTGAATTGTTATTTTCATAATGTGTGCTTGTGTGAGTAGGACGAGTGAATGTGAGGAAGATAGAAGCAGTCAAGGTCGCGTCCAGCGAGGAGGAACCAGCTGCATGAGTTAGAAAAACAACTAATCTCAGAATGTGGGCACGCTCGGACAGTGTACCAAGATAGAAGAAGTCACACTCAGATAATGGAATATGTGAACTGGTTTCAACTGGATCTGTTTATGCACCCTTCCCATTAGCAGTTGAAACCTTCTGTAACTAGGGCGTTCCTAACCAATAAAATGCAAGAGGAGCGGAGACTGATTCAGAGTGGTTTGGGGATTGTAACTGAGCAGTCTCCGAGCACTCTCCTTGCAAGTAAAATATACTCAATTCTCTGTGTCTTTTCTTGTGCAGGTTATTCTTATAAATGTTGGGGGTTTAAACCTAACATTTAAATGGTCCTTCGAGCCGGATGCCAAGATACCTGACGATCCCAGCGAGAAGCAGTGAGATCCAGACAAGTCTGTGGCCACAGCATTAAGACCCTTTTACGGGACTGGTCCCTCCCTTGCGGGCTGGGATCCGATGGTTGAAGGTAGATCCAAGAACGCAGAGAGAATTGTGAGTAAAAATTCATAAAAAAGAGGAATGAATGTGAATGAAGTAAAGTAATTTTCAAACAGTTAAATTCCGTGGAGGGTAGACTCCTCTAGTTACCAAACTAGTTAAATTCTACGTGGGACGGCGGAGTCCTCTGTGTTGAAAAGAAAAACCTTGACAATTCTAGACTCTATCAGGTAAAGTAGTTTTCGAACAGTTAAATTCCGTGGAGGGTAGACTCCTCTAGTCACTGAACTAGTTAAATTCTATGTAGGACGGCGGAGTCCTCTGTGTCGAAAAATCATATAAAAGTTGTATGAAAGTGTAAGAGTGTGACTGGAAATATAAACACCACTAGGTATTTGTATTTCATACCAAACGAACAAGGTGTAAACGGTGAACCTTTGTGGATGCTTGTAGGCAAGAAAACTCCACCTGGAAAGGTTGAAGTGAGTTTTACCATAAAGGGTTGTTGATCACCGTCTTGTTCGATTAAGACCCAGTGTTAGAACACTCTAGGTGTTGAGAACCCACTGGGCCCCAAATTTAGTTCAAAATAGAGGAAGCTGTGTGCCCAAACAGAGAGAGGCTGTGTGCCCAAATAGATTGTGTGTCGATTGTAAGTGTGTCATTTATGACTGTGTGAGCATATTTGACTGTGTGATAGGACTATGACTGTGTATTGTGAGTGAGTGTGATAACTGTATACTACGTTTAACTGTGTAATAACTGTGTACCATTTTGGCTGAGAATAAAGTTTAAATTGTGCAAACGTTAACAAAAGACACCCATAGGAGGTACTTTTAAATAAATAGGCAGTGAATAGATAAATAGATTAAAATACTTTAAATAACGGCCAGAATATTTGGAACACTAAAACGAAAAACAGCTCTTCAAAAGCCTGCTCTCCTCAAAAGCTGAAGAGAGTTGCGAGGGAGGGCTGGAGAGAGCGAAACTGTGGCTTTTGAGCGAGGAAAGACTGGGAGTTGGCTGGGAACACCACGGGGTGATGACGTGGATGGATGTGCGACGTGAAAGTATTTACTTTGTGAGAATCGTAGATTGTGTGGAGTGACTGGCGGTGTCCCTGGTTCGAACACAGGTAGGGACAGTAGATAAAGCTTACGCAGTGGGGCTATATACCTGAAAGGTTGAATTAGATAGCTTAAATAGAAGTATTCTAGAAAAGTCTATGTAAATATGTTATAAGGTTACCATGCGCTCTCTCCGAAGGAGTAAGGAGGGTGAGAGACAGTACAGTTCAGATGGTAGGAACATAATTAAATGTATGCTAATCAACGATAGCAAGTATTTGTTTTATTAATTAGGGCATAATCAGAGAGAACAGTTAAATAAATTGAATAAGCGAACTGAAATGGTTTAGCTGGGAAATATTTTTTTTTTTGGTACATTTTAGAACGATAATGTATTTTGGTTAAGTGGATGCAAGTGACATTGGCTGTTGTGATGGGGGGAATAGCGCCAGCCTGTGGTGGGTTATGGATTTGTTACATAAACTTATATTTTAAACTAAAAGTGATGGAATAGGCTACAATTATAACATTATCAGAAAAAAGACACAATTTAATGTGAAATAGTTATTACAATTATTATTGATAGTTATTACAGTTATTATCATTGATCCAGTAATGATATAAGGATAGTAGAGGAAGGCAGGGATTTAATCTCATTTAGGAGTTATATTAGGAAGAAAATACCATTTAGCTGAGGGAACATTTGATGTAACCGTGATTGTATTGGCTAAAAACTCAAATATGACATTTACAGGGGGGACAGGAACAATAGAAGGGGAGAAAAGATTTTCCTAGGGGGTTGAACAGATAATTGATAATGGATCATTTGAGATGAGATCACATGTAGCAGAGTTAGGGTAATCAATTAAATAATCATTGTATACTCGAGGAATTTTGAGTGGTTTTATAGATTAGTAATGAGGAATTAGATTGATACAAACAATTATTGATGGGTTAAGACTGGGGATAACCAGGAGAAAGAGATTAGCTCATCTCGTTGGAATGTTGCCAAGGGACTAGGGAGCAGTAGTGAAGTTAGGCCGTATTTAGGTCATAAAAGTGAACTACCAAATTAAGGCCTGGCTATTTGTGGTTGTTTTTTCAAATTGGGTTTTTCAAATAAAAACAACACACCTAGTATGATGTTTATAAAGCCTTGTTGTTTCAATTTTGGGGGGTTTCAGCAGGTCAAAGGGTGATAGGTCTTAGAGGAGCACACAGTGAATTTTATGGAGTTTTTTTTTTTTTTTTTTAGTTTTGGCTGAGTTTGGGGTATATATGATTTCTTATGAGAATGAATGTCATGAGGATTTAATGAACACTTGGGATAGCTAACATTTATGAAATATTTAGAATAATGGTAATGTTTAGTATACTATGGGATTAAACAGTTCGTTAAATGATTTCAATGGCCTCTGAACTCTGTTTTAACATTCTGGTGTTATTTTAATCATCCACACTAGTAAATTCTAAAGGCATGAGAGGAGGACTTTAAGATAGTTTATTTTACTAAGTTGAGGGTAATTTATAGTACTGTGAAAATTGTGAAGAAGATTATAATTTGGTAATAATATATTTGATTTGAACCATAAAATAACAGAAGAGAGATGGAGGAATGGCAATTGGATAATGAATTACCAATATTAACTAAAGTGATTGTTTAGATAGGTGGTAATATTGACACATGGCCAAATCATGTGTCAAAAAGGGGGATGGTTGGATTAAATATTAAATATATACGAAGGAGAGGACAGGGAATACGTGCAAATGACAATCCTAGAGGATGTTGGTCATGTGGGAAAGAGGGACACATAGCCAGAGATTGCAAAACGATCCCTCACACAACAATAGAACGCATGGCCCTCACCCGACAATCAGAACTATGGTCCCAGGGACCTACAGATGTGGGATTAGTTAAAGGAGCAGCACCTGTAATAATAAGACCTAAAACAGAGCATCGCCTAGGATAAAACAATACCCCCTAAAACCAGATGCAATGATTGGAATAGAGCCAGTGATTGAAGGTTTAGAGAAAGCAGGTGTAGCTAATTGAATGTGCTGAGTCGCCGTGCAATACACCAATTTTTCCAGTAAAAAAGGCACCTCCATCAACAGGGTGGAGGATGGTTCAAGATCTGCAAGCTGTAAACAATGCTGTTATCCAAAGATCTCCATGTGTGGCAGACCCACACACGTTGCTAAATTCATTAAACCCAAAGGCTAAATATTTCACCGTAGTGGATATCAGTAATGCATTTTTCTCGGTACCAGTGCATAAAGATAGCCAACACTAGTTCACAAATGGTCTAACCCCCTTATGAAGTGTTGTTTGGCAGACCTTATAGATTACCATGTTTTAAAACTTATGGGAAACTGATGACGATAGCACACTAGCCAGATTACATGAGAAAAATGCTGCAACAACAAAAGCAATTGACAGAATCAACTGATGATGGTACAACCTCTGTGTCCTTACAGAAAGACCAGTTAGTTGAACCAGGAGACTGGGTCCTGATAAAAAGTATAAAGAAGAAGCATTGGCACTCACCTAAGTGGGAAGGACCCTACCAAGTGCTGTTAACCACAGGTACCGCAGTAAAGATTGCAGAACGTGGTACATGGATTCATTTGACCCACTGTAAAAGAATAATTGGACATGTCTAAAATAACTATTTCCATCATACTGTTCGTAGTCACCATTCTTATATGTTTCATAGTGATAGCTTTAGTTATAGCCTTGTGGTATCTTTTTGTAGTATTGTAATTCTTCAACGACCCTCAGAGTAAGTCCGTTGTACAAAGGGGATTGTATTTCTAGTATACAATCGTCTCCAAATCGGGTGAAGATTGACCACACCTCTGCCGAAGGGTTTTTAGGAAGGATTCCAATCTACAAAAAGATGCTTACTACAAAAGGGAAAAGATTGGTATGGCTAGGAATAGTCATACTAATAATAGCCACTATGATCATCTGGTTATTAGGAAATAAAACAACATATCTAAAAAGACCAAACGAGTTGATGGAAGTCTAGATGGGTCAGGAACAATAATATACCATAATGATCCAAAACATCCCTGTTCTACACAGTATAAACAGGCTGAATGGGAACCACAACGCTGGCTGTGCTATAACACAACCAATATTTTAAAAACCGTGGTTATGCCAGGCACTGCTTTTGAAACAAAATACAGACAACAAATCCCACACAATGGATAGGATATGATTTTTTATTTAGATGCACATTCCAGAAATACAAGAGACTCTTGGTGGGGAGAGATACCTTTATTACAACATCTCAGGACTTGGAAACCCTCATCTTATGGATGGACCCAATTAGCAAAACAATGAAAAAATTATCACTGGTGTTGCTGTAGATAACACAAAAGTACAATTCACAAAAATTCCACTGCCATGCCTTTAAACAAAAAAATGTGCACACATTAGGATTTGTGCTTGGGCAACTGGGACTGATCCCTGTTGGGAACTGGGACTTTGCCCCCAATATCACGGCAAATAATGGTACTGAACTGTCTAACAAAACAGGAGGCACTATAAAACCAGTGGAACGACCAGGAAAAATAGTAAAATCCAAATAATAGATCCAGACAGTCCAGTGGATGATTGGTTTAGAAATAACTACAGGAGTGTCACGCATTGACAACAACTGGCTCCTAATGGTAGAGCAAGCAGCTAAAGCATCAGGAGCAGACTGTGTAGTGTGCATGGGAGCCAGACCACTGCTGCAAGTGGTGCCTCAGCGCTGGGTTTAGACTGTCTAGTAGATGTAATGAATAAAACTATTCCGTCAGAAAACTGCTCCAGTTGGGATAAAATTTTATCCTTTGACTACTGCTGAAAAACAAAAGCCTCTATTTTCAAAGAAGGTAGCTGTAGGAAACTTTACATGCATAAATAGAACCGGTGCTGGGGTCAGACTAGGTAAATTAAACGACACCCAATGTTACTCAGTAGAAACAGTGAACATGGCGTTTAAACCTAAGGCTCGCAGTGACATCTGGTGGTGGTGTGGAGATGATAGATTATTTGACAGGTTACCATACAATACCACAGGATTTTGCGCCTCAGTGTCATTGATATTGCCAGTATCCATTACACCTCTCACCGTCACTGATTTGTACCACAGTAAACGTTGTTTACCCACACACCTGGAAGAGCAGGCCAAAGAGATCAGTAATGACAGGTGATCCCACCACATAGACAGCATTGGAATTCCAAGAGGAGTTCCTGATGAGTATAAATTAATAAACCAAGTAGCAGCAGGTTTTGAATCCTCATTATGTTGGTGGTGTACAATAAACAAGAATGTAGACAGAATCAACTACATCCACTATAACGTGCAGAGATTAGGGAATAAAACTGGAAGAAGGGTTCTCCGCCATCCACGAACAATTGTCAGCTACCTCCTTATGGCTTTCCAAAACCCGTATTGCTGTCGATATGCTTCTAGCAGAAAAGGAGGAGTCTGCCTATTTTGGTGACCAATGTTGTACATTTTATTCCCAATAATACTGCAGCTGATGGAAGTCTAACTAAGGCCTTGGAGGGGCTTAGATCTCTCAACAGCAAGATGAAAGACTACTCTGGGGTTGACACGTCAATGTGGGATGGGTTTGGAGACATGTTTGGCAAATATAAACAATTAGTGTTCTCTATTTTGACCTCAATTGCTGTGTTTACAGCTATCCTCACCTTATGTGGATGTTGTTGTATTCCCTGCATTAGAGCATTATGCACTAGAGTGATAACCACCGCTATACAACCTGTCAAAACTGAGATGTCAGAAATATACACTACCTCACCCCGGACGGGACCTTCAGACTAACAATGATGACGAATGATGATGATGATGATGATGAGAAGCTGGAGGCGAGTGATGAAACGTCATTACATTTCCCTGATCTATTCCCAGATCCGGGGAGATTATGCAACTAACCTCTGAAAGTGTAACACTTTGAACTATGTGATGAATTTGTGAAAATCTGACAAGAAGAGGTCTACAAATGATGGTGAATATAGCAAATAAAGTGAATAAACAGGAGGGAAATGTTGGAGAAATTGTACATAGGTTATTCTACTCATTTACTATATTTCATTATGCCATTTCAGTACTGAATTGTTATTTTCATAATGTGTGCTTATTGTGAGTAGGACGAGTGAATGTGAGGAAGATAGAAGCCCAGTCAAAGTCGCGTCCAGCGAGGAGGAACCAGCTGCATGAGTTAGAAAAACAACTAATCTCAGAATGTGGGCACGCTCGGACAGTGTACCAAGATAGAAGAAATCACACTCAGATAATGGAATATGTGAACTGGTTTCAACTGGAGGTCTGTTTATGCACCCTTCCCCATTAGTAGTTGAAACCTTCTGTAACTAGGGCGTTCCTAACTTAATAAAATGCAAGAGGAGCGGAGACTGATTCAAGTGGTTTTGGGGGATTGTAACTGGAGCAGTCTCCGAGCACTCTCCTTGCAAGTAAAATATACTCAATTCTCTGTGTCTTTTCTTGTGCAGGTTATTCTTATAAATGTTGGGGGTTTAAACCTAACAGAAAGCCATTCCTTCCCTACCAGAAGAAGGTTATCATTAGCATCATCGCTATCGACTACACAAAGTGTTTAGACACGCACTCACCGCAGACACATGCACACAGACAGGGCATTCCTGTGCCGTTTCAGAAATTTCATGAAATACGAATCACTGATGCATTTTGTTCATGTCTTATGATTGACTTGGGCAAATGAATGCGTTTTCTAACAAGTTGAATAGATTTAGTTGATTTCTTACTTAAGTTCAATAAATGTTTGAATATTGTTGAATTTCGGTTTTAATGTCTGGATTCCGTGATTCGGTCCCTAACGCCTATTTTATAGGGCCCTAGTCAATGAACTTGTCATAAATCAACATAGGATATGCCCTCTCCCCCCAACAAGACTCAAATATATATATATATATATATATATATATATATATATATATATATATATATATATATATATATATATATATATATATATATATTTTGGAAATGTAAGCAAGGGTTGAGCTTCTTCAGTTTGTGTCACAAAGTGGATACGTTTCTGTGTCCCTTTCAGAGTGAGTGACACATTGACTTTATATAGTGTACCAAGAGTTGTTCCCTCGCTTCAGGCCATACCACCTGATACGCCCGATCTCGTCCCGATCTCGGAAGCTAAGCATGGTCGGGCCTGGTTAGTACTTGGATGGAGACCCTCGGGAATACCAGGTGCTGTGCTTTTTGTCCCAGTAGAGCGTGCTCTTGTGTCATGGAGCAACTGCCTTTTATTTATCACCCTAATAATATCATGCGGCGATTGTTATTGGACTAAATGCAGTTTGTGTGCTACCCTGCCCTGATCAAATCAAAATAATGGACAGTGCGTTTCCTCAAAATATAGGCAGTACATTGCAGCCTTTGTTTTAGTCTAGGAGACAGTCAATGTCTGCTTAGTCCATTAGGGCACTATAAAATCCCTTCAATGTTTTGCCTGATTCCGTTAATTCCCAAGTTCCCTTTTTCTCCGTTTAGATTTCCC
>NW_025540193.1:0-9097 GCF_020615455.1 Coregonus clupeaformis | reverse complement strand
TGTGGACTAGGTCTACAGCAGGACTGTATGTGGACTAGGTTCTACAGGGACTGGGTATGGACTAGGGTCTACTGTAGGACTGTATGTGGACTAGGGTCTACTGTAGGACTCTGGGTAATTGTAGGCCCACAGGACTGTATGTGGACTAGGTCTACTGTAGACCCCTATGTGGACTAGGTCTACTGTAGGACTGTATGTGACTAGGTCTACCTGTAGGACTGTATGTGGACTAGGTCTACTGTAGACTGTATGTGGACTAGGTCTACTGTAGGACTGTATGTGGACTAGGGTCTACAGTAGGACTGTAAGGTGGGGACTAGGGCTCACCGTAGGACCCCCCATGGGACTAGGTCTACTGTAGGACTGTATGTGGACTAGGTATACCGTAGGACTGTATGTGGATCTAGGGTCTCATGTAGGACTCCATGTGGGACTAGGTCTACTGTAGAACTGTATGTGGACTAGGCATACCGTAGGACTGCATGTGGACTCAGGGTCTACTGTAGACCACTATGTGGACTAGGTCTACCGTAGGACTGCATGTATATTAGGTCTACTGTAGACTGTGGTGTGGACTAGGGCTCCACCGTAGGACTGTATGTGGACTAGGGCTACTGTAGGACTGGGTAGACTAGGGTCTACCCAAGGACTGTATGTGGACTAGGGTCTACTGAGACTCATGTGACCAGGCTCCACTGTAGGACTGTATGTGGGACTCAGGGTCTACTGTAGGACCTATGTGGACTAGGCTCACTGTAGGACTCCATGTGGACTAGGGTCTACCGTGGACTGTATGTGGGACTAGGTCTACCGTAGGACTGTATGTGGACCAGGGTTCACTGTGTAGGACCCCCTGGGCGTGGACTAGGGTTCACTGTAGACCCCATGTGGGACTAGGTCTACCGTAGGACTGTATGTGGACTAGGGTCTAATGTAGGGACTGTATGTGGACTAGGTCTACTGTGGTGGAATTGTATGTGTGTGACTAGGGGTCTACTGTAGGACTCATGTGGACTAGGGTCTACTGTGGTAGGACTCTATGTGGACTAGGTCTACTGTAGGACTGTATGTGGGACTAGGTCTACTGTGGTGATTCTCCATGTGGACTAGGGTCTACTGTAGACTCCATGTGGACTAGGGTCTACTGTAGAAATTACGTGACATAGGTCTACTGTAGACTGTATGTGGACTAGGTTCACCGGGAGACTGTGGGGTGTGGACTAGGTCTGCAGGACTGTATGTAGGGACCAGGCCCTACAGCAGGACTGTATGTGAACCAGGGTCTACTGTAGGACTGTATGTGGACTAGGGTCTACTGTGGTGACTCCATGTGGACAAGGGTCTACCGTAGGACTGTATGTGGACTAGGGTCTACAGTGTAGGACTGTATGTGGACTAGTCCACCCGTAGGACTCCATGTGACTAGAGTCTACTGTAGGACTGTGGGCGTGGGGACTAGGGTCTACTGGGTAGGACCGTATGTGGACTCAGGGGCATGACTGTGAGACTGTATGTGGATTCAGGGCCCACAGTATGACCTACGGGACTAGGTCTACTGCAGGATCGGTATGTGGACCAGGGGGTATACCGTAGGACTGCATGTGTGGACCAGGGTCTACTGCAGGACTGCATGTGGACCAGGGTCCACCGTAGGACCGTATGTGTGGACTAGGCTCCATTGTAGGACTGTATGTAACTAGGTCTACCGTAGGACTGTATGTGGATCTACAATGTAGGACTGTATGACTAGGGTCTACCGTAGGACTGTATGTGGGGACAGGGTCTACTGTAGGACTCCATGGGGACTAGGTCTACTGTAGGACTGTATGTGGACCTCGGGTCTACTGTAGGACTCCATGTGAACTAGGGTCTACTGTAGGACCTATGACTCAGGGTCTACCATAATCCTGGACTAGGGCCCACTTCGTGGTGGACTTGGAAGGTGGACCAGGGTTCACTGTAGTACTTCATGTGGACTAGGGTCTATTGTAGACCTGCTGGACTAGGGTCTACTGTAGGACCTCCATGTGGACTAGGTCTACTGTAGGACTGTATGTGACCAGGCCCACTGCAGACTCCATGTGACCAGGTTCACTGTAGACCCAAGGTGAACCTGTAATCAACTGCAGGACCCCAAGGTGACTAGGTCTACTGTGGTGTGACTGTATGTGGACTAGGGTCTACCGTAGAACTGTATGTGGACTAGGTCTTATATGACTGTATGTGGACTAGGCTCAACAGCAGGACTGTATGTGGACCAGGCTCTACAGCAGGACCGTATGGACTAGGTCTACTGTAGACCCAAAGTGGATCAGGGTCTACTGTAGGACTCCATGGGGACTAGGGTCTACTGTAGACTGTATGGGGGACTAGGTCTACTGTAGGACTCTATGTGGACTAGGTCTACCGAAGGACTGTATGTGGGACTAGGTCTGCCGTAGGACCGTATGTGGACCAGGGCTCACTGCAGAACCGTATGTGGACCAGGGTCACTGCAGGACTGCATGTGGACTAGGTCCCCAAGTAGCAGGCACTGTATGCAGACTAGGCCCACTGACTCCAAGGGACTAGGTCTACTGTAGGACTGTATGTGGACTAGGGCATACCGAAGACTGCAGGTGTGGATTAGGCCTGGGCAGTAGTGACCCAATGTGGGACTAGGGCCCACTGCAGGACTGCATGTGAACTAGGGGCATACTCGCAGGGACTCAGTATGTGACCAGGTCACCAGGACTGTATGTGGACTAGGTCTATCAGGACTCGTATGTGGACTAGGGTCTACTGTAGGACTGTATGTGGACTAGGGTCTACCGTAGGACCGGGGTGTGGACTCAGGGCCACTGTAGGACTGTATGTGGACTTAGGGTCTACTGTAGGACTCCAAGGGACTAGGGTCTACTGTCAGGACTGCATGTGGACTAGGTCTACTGTTGTGATTCATGGGGACTAGGTCTACTGTGGTGACTCCATGTGGACTAGGGTCTACTGTAGGACTCCCCCAAGTGGACTAGGTCTACTGTAGGACTGTATGTGGACTAGGTCTACTGTAGGACTCCCATGTGGACTAGGGGGTCTACTGTAGGACTCCATGTGTACTAGGTCTACTGTAGAACTCCATGTGTACTAGGGTCTACTGTAGGACTGTATGTGTGGACTAGGGCCTACTGTAGTACTCCCATGTGGACTAGGTCTACTGTAGACCTCCATGTGGACTAGGGTTCACTGTAGGACTCCATGGACTATGGTCTACTGTAGGGACTGTATGTGACCAGTGGTCTACCGTAGTACGGTATGTGGACTAGGGCTCACAGCAGGACTGTATGGGGACTAGGTCTCTACAGTAGGACTGTATGTGGACTAGGGTCTGTCAGACTCAGGTGGACTAGGGTCTACTGTAGGACCTGCGGTGGACTAGGTCCACCGTAGGACTGCATGTGGACTAGGTCTACAGTGTTGACCGTATGTGGACTCAGGGCCTACCGTAGGACCTCCATGTGGACTAGGGTCTACTGTAGTGACTGTATGTGGACTAGGGTATACTGTGAGGACTGTATGTGGACTAGGGTCTGGTGCATGACTCCATGTGACTAGTCTACTGTAGGACTGTATGTGGACTAGGTGACACTGAGGACTGTATGTGGACTAGGGTCTACTGTAGGACTGTGTATGTGGACTAGGTCTACTGAGACTGTATGTGTGGACTAGGGTCTACTGTAGGACTGTATGTGGACTAGGGTCTACCGTAGGACTGCATGTGAACTAGGGCTACTGTAGGACTGTATGTGGACTAGGGTCTACCGTAAGACTGGGTATGTGACTAGGGTCTACTGTAGGACTCCATGTGGACTAGGTCCACTGTAGGACCTCCATGTGAACTAGGGTCTACTGTGGTGACTCATGTGACTAGGGTCTACTGTAGACTGTATGTGACTAGGCTCACTGTAGGACTCCATGTGGACTAGGGTCTACTGTAGGACTTCCATGTGGGACTAGGTCTACTGTAGGACTCCATGTGGACTAGGGTCTACTGTAGAACTGTATGTGGACTAGGTCTACCGTAGGACTGTATGTGGACTAGGTCTACAGCAGACTGTATGTGGACTAGGGTCTACAGCAGGACTGTATGGGTGTGGACTAGGTTCTACAGTAGGACTGTATGTGACCAGGGTCTAATGTGCAGGACTGTATGGACCAGGGTCACTGATCCCATGGACTAGGGTCTACTGTGTGACTGTATGTGACTTAGTGGCCTACTGTAGACCCTATGACTGAAACACCCGAGGGACCGTATGTGGACTAGGGTCTACCGTAGGACTGGGTAAGGTGGACTAGGGTCTACTGTAGGACTGTATGTGGACTAGGTCTACTGTAGTGACCGTAAGGTGGACTAGGTCCACAGCAGGACTGTATGGACTAGGTTCAATGTAGGACTCATGTGACTAGGGTCTACTGTAGGACTGTATGGACTAGGGGTATACCGTAGGACTGTATGTGTGGACTAGGTCTGTTAGTAGGACTTCCATGGGACTAGGGTCTACTGTAGGACTGTATGTGACTAGGTACACCGTAGACCAGTATGTGGACTAGGGTCTACTGTAGGACTGTATGTGGACTAGGGTCTACTGGGGACTGTATGTGACTCAGGTCTACTGTAGATCGATGTGGACTAGGTCTACCGTAGACTGTATGTGACCAGGGCCTACTGTAGGACTGTATGTGGACTAGGGTCTACCGTAGGACTGTATGTGGACTAGGTCTACTGTAGGACTCCATGTGTACTAGGTCTACTGTAGGACTGCATGTGGACTAGGTCTACTGTAGGACCCATGTGGACTAGGTCCACTGTAGACCTTACAGGACTAGGTCTACTGTAGGATCAAAGGACTAGGGTCTACCGTAGGACTGTATGTGAACTAGGTCTACTGTAGACCTCCATGTGGGACTAGGGTCTACTGTAGAACTCATGTGACTCAGGGCTCGTGAGTACTGTATGTGTGACCAGGCTCTATTGCAGGACTGTATGTGGACTAGGGTTACATCAGGACTGTATGTGACTCAGGGTCTACCGAAGGACTGTATGTGGACTAGGGTCTACCGTAGGACTGTATGTGGACTAGGTCTACTGTAGACTGTATGTGGACTAGGTCTACTGTAGGACTGGGTAAGGTGGACTAGGGTCTACTATAGACTGTGTATGTGATTAGGTCTACTGTAGACCAGCAGGGACTAGGGCTCACTGTGTAGGGACTGTATGTGGACTAGGTCTGGCAGGACTGTATGTGGACTAGGTCTACCGTAGGACTGTATGGACTGGGTCTACTGTAGGACTGTATATGGACTAGGGTCTACTGTAGGACTCATGGGGACTAGGTCTACTGTAGGACTGTATGTATCAGGATCGCACTGTAGACTGTATGTGGACTAGGGTCTACTGCAGGACTGGTATGGACCAGGGTCTACTGCAGGACTCCATGTGTACTAGGTCTACTGCAGGACCATGTGACCTGTGGCCCACCGTAGAACCGTATGTGGACTAGGCCCCTGCACTGTATGTGGACTCAGGCTCACCAGAGACCCCCAAGTGGACTAGGGTCTACTGTAGGACTGTAAGGGACTAGGCATACCGTAGGACCGTATGTGGACTAGGTCTACAGCAGGACTCTGGGCGGACCAGGTCTACTGTAGGACCGTGCTGTGGACCAGGGCATACCGTAGGACTGTATGTGGACTAGGGTCTACTGTAGGACTGTATGTGGACTAGGTCTACCCAAGGACTGTATGTGGACTCAGGGTCTACTGTAGGACTGTATGTAATCAGGTCTACCGAGGACTGTATGTGGACTAGGTCTACTGTAGACTCCCATGGACTACCACTGTGAGGGACTGTAAGGTGGACTAGGTCTATAGTGTGACCGTAGGACTAGGGTCTACCGTGAGGGACCATGTGGACTAGGGTCTACTGTAGACCAGTATGTGGACTAGGGTATTCCGAGGACTGCATGTGGATCAGGGTCTACAGTAGGACTCCATGACTAGGGTCTACTGCAGGACTGTATGGACCAGGTACACCGTAGGAAATGTATGTGACTAGGGTCTACTGTAGACTGTATGTGGACTAGGGTCTACCGTAGGACTGTATGTGGACTAGGGTCTACTGGGGTGGACTGTATGTGGACTAGGTCTACCGTAGAACTGTATGTAGACTCAGGCTACTGTAGGACTGTATGGGGGACTAGGGTCTACTGTAGGACCCCATGTGAACTAGGGCCTTACTGCAGGACTGTATGTGAATTAGGTCTACTGTAGGAATTTGCATGTGTGACCAGGTCTACCGTAGGACTGTATGTGTGGACTAGGTCTACTGTAGAACTTCATGTGGACTAGGTCTACCGTAGGACCGTACATGGACCAGGGTCTTACAGTAGGGACTGTATGGGGACTAGGGTCTACTGTAGGACTCCATGTGGACTAGGTCTACTGTAGACCTATGTGACTCAGGTCTACTGTAGGACTCCATGTGGACTAGGTCTACTGTGAGGACTGTATAGACCAGGGTCTACTGTAGACTCAATGTGACTAGGGTCTACTGTGTGACTCATGTGGACTAGGTCTACTGTAGGACTCATGGGACCAGGGTCACTGTAGACTGTATGTGGACTAGGTCTACCGTAGACTGTATGTGGACTAGGTCTACAGCAGGACTGGTATGGGGACTAGGTTCTACAGTAGGACTGTATGTGACTAGGGTATACCGTAGGGACTGCAGGGACTAGGGTCTACTGTGGTGACCGTATGTGGACCAGGGTCTACTGTGGGGACTGTATGTGACTAGGGTCAACTGTAGACTGTATGGACTAGGGCCTACTGAAGGGAATTGTATGTGGACTAGGGCTACTGTAGGACTGTATGTGGACTAGGTCTACTGTAGACCTCCATGTGGACTAGGGTCTACTGTAGGACTGTATGTGGACTAGGTCTACTGTAGACTCCATGTGGACTAGGTTGTAGACTCATGTGGACTAGGGTCATAGGACTCCATGTGGACTAGGGTCTACTGTAGGACTGTATGGACTAGGTTCACTGTAGACCTCCATGTGGACTAGGTCTACTGTAGGACCTTATGTGACTAGGTCTACTGTAGGACCTTGGGTGACTAGGTCTACTGTAGACTGTATGTGAACTAGGTCTACTGTAGGACTCATGTGGGACTAGGGCTTACTGTAGGACTCATGTGGACTAGGTCTACTGTAGGACTCCATGTGACTATGGTCTACTGTAGGACTGTATGTGGACGTAGGGCTCCCGTGAGGACTGTATGTGAACTAGGTCTACAGCAGGACTGTATGGGATCAGGTCTCTGCCAGTGCAGGGACTGCATGTGGACCAGGGCCCACTGTAGTGCACTGTATGTAATGGAGGGTCTACTGTAGACTCTGCTGTGACTAGGGTTCATCGTAGGACTGTATGTGGACTAGGTCTACAAAGAAGGACTGTATGTGGACTAGGTCTACCGTAGACTGTGGGCGACTAGGTCTACTGTAGGACTGTATGTGGACTAGGTATACCGTAGGGACTGTATGTGGATTCAGTGGTCTACAGTATGACTCCATGTGGACTAGGTCTACTGTAGGACTGTATGTGGACTAGGGTATACTGTAGGACTGTATGTGGACTAGGGTCTACTGTAGGACTGTATGTGGACAGTTTCACTGCAGGACTGTATGTGGACTAGGGTCTACTGTAGGACTGTATGTGGACTAGGGTCTACCGAAGGACTGTATGTGGACTAGGGCTACTTGTAGGGACTGTATGTGGACTAGGTCTACCGTAAGACCGTATGTGACTAGGGTCTACTGTAGACCCTGACCAGGTCTACTGTAGACTCCATGGTGGACTAGGGTCTACTGTAGGACTCATGTGACTAGGTCTACTGTGGACTGTATGTGGACTAGGGTCTACTGTAGGACCTTATGGGACTAGGGTCTACTGTAGACTCATGTGGACTAGGCTCACTGTAGGACTCCATGTGGGATCAGGGTCTACTGTGGTGGACTGTATGTGACCAGGTCTACCGTAGACTGTATGTGGACTAGGTCTACAGCAGACTGTATGTGGACTAGGTCTACAGCAGACTGTATGTGGACTAGGCCCTGCAGCAGACCGTATGTGACCAGGTCTTACCGTAGACTGTATGTGGACTAGGGTCTACTGCAGGACTCCATGTGTACTAGGGTCTACTGTAGGACTGTATGACTAGGTCAACTGTGGTATCTATGTGACTAGGTCTACCGTAGGACTGTATGTGGACTGGGGTCTACCGTAGAGGACTGTATGTGACCAGGTCTACTGTAGGACTGTATGTGACTAGGGTCTACTGTAGGGACTGTAGACTAGGTCTACAGTAGAACTGTATGTGGACTAGGTCTACCGTAGGACCCATGTGGACCAGGGCTCACGGTGACCGTAGGACTAGGCACACTGTAGGACTGTATGTGGATCTCAGGGTCTACAGTAGACCTCATGGACTAGGTCTACTGTAGACCGTATGTACTAGGCAGGCCTGAGGACTGTATGGTGGACTAGGTCTACTGTAGACCGTATGTGGGACTAGGTCTGCTCGGGAGAATGTATGTGGACCAGGGTCTACTGTAGACTGTATGTGGACTAGGTCCTACCTGTAGGACTGTATGTGGACTAGGGCCAATGTAGGACTGTATGTGACTAGGCTCAACCGTAGGACTGTGTGTGGACTAGGTCTACTGTTAGTACTCCATGTGAACCAGGGTCTACTGTAGGACTGTATGTGGACTAGGGTCTACTGTAGTACTTCCATGTGTGGGACTAGGGTCTACTGTAGGACTCCAAGCGTGGACTAGGGTCTACTGTGGTGACTGTATGTGGACTAGGTCTACCAGGACTGCAGGGACTAGGTCACCAGAAGACCCATGACTAGGGTCTACTGGGTAGGACTCCATGTGGACTAGGGTCTACCGTAGGACTGTATGTGGACTAGGGTCTACTGCAGGACTGTATGGGGACTAGGTCTACTGTAGGACTGTATGTGGACTAGGTCTACCGTAGGACTGTATGTGGACTG
>NW_025540192.1:0-9111 GCF_020615455.1 Coregonus clupeaformis | reverse complement strand
ATTTTGATTGGCTGTTAAGGATTTCGTTACTGTGGATATAATTATTTGTCAGCTTGTAGGCCCGTATGCTGCCTAATTTTGAGAAAAGCTAGTATTTATTTTCATTTAAGACCAATGGTTTAAACCAATGGTCTTAGCAAAGGTTCAAGAGTAGGCCCCAGAATATTTTTTACACTTCTTCCTAAAGACAAACATTTCACTGAAATCCCTGTTCACAATGGGGACTGGTGAAATGTATCCACTCAAATTGGACTGACCATCCATAATATCAAAAATGATAGTTTCAACCATGTTTTGGAGGCTATGGCTATGTTTGTTTACATTTGCTTTGTTTACAAACATTGTAGTAAACAAGTTTATATTTGGGGTTCTCATGGGGTACCACAGTTGAACTAAGTCTCATGAGGCATTTGGGTAAGTTTATAATCTTTCGAGTCAATCGGCATATGTTGCATCGATAATGTATAAGTGCAAAAATGTAGCAACTGCAGATTGCATTTACATAAAAAATGCATGTGTCAGTGTTGTACTGATATTACCATGCAAATGAAATATCAACATACTTTGCTCTTTCCTTTTCAAATTGGCAGGCATTATGCACAATTCATCACGAAAAATGATAATGCAATATATATTTTAATTAACATTTCGTCACAAAAAATACGCATACCCATTTGGGAAAATAAATTGGAAATGTGATATTGATTTATCATTTGCCAATTTGAATTTAAGTTTTAATGAATGTCAGCTAAACCTATCATAGTCAGGGAGGATACCATTTTAATCTGATCTACTTGTCGTGTGGCAGAGCAAGAAAGCCATCTGTTTACATTTTAAGTCATTTAGCATACACTCTTATTCAGAGGACTTACAGGAGCAATTAGGGGTTAAATGCCTTGCTCAAGGGCACATCAACAGATTTTTTCACTTAGTCGGCTCTTGAACTAGCTTTACCTCTTGGTTCCTGGCCCAACGCTACAAACTGACTAGCTACCTGTTGTTGGTGTTATATGGGCTTATCCACCAATGGATACACACCTTTGGGTCCTGTAATTTGCAAAAAGTACAAATTAAAGTAACAGGTTGACGATCTAATCTTAAATCAGCAATAAATCCCTTGTCACAAGGGGAATGAAATGTTGTTGCAACATGGAGGGCAATTGGAATGCTTCACCATTTTCGTTATTGTCCATCTATGGGTAACAGGGCTGACTAGTTATGCATGACTCACTCAGTTTTCCACCAGAAAAACACTCAGAACATTGCTTTACATTATGATTTGACTATTAGACTGTTTCTTTGAAACAAAAATTACTAAGGAATATTTCACCATATTAAAACGAGAGTTCAGTTCACGTAACAGGGTTGACCTGCAAATTAGGAACAAATGTAAATGAATCACTAATCACATGAAATACATATATTCATCTTCAGAAATATTTTTCAAAGCAACAAAATAACGTAGGCCTTTACAATGATTTTGAAACCTGGGGTTAAGTGGGTTAAAATCTTAATAGAAGTCGGAAACCATTATATAGAACATGTCAAATGCTGATTTTTGGTACTTTAAAGAAAGTCAGATGTATTGAATTTTCTATGTGGTTTATACACTAAGTATACAAAAAACATTAAGAACACCTTCCTAATATTGAGATGCACCCCCTTTTCCTCAGAACAGCCTCAATTCTTCGGGTCATGGACTCCACAAGGTGTCAAAAGCATTCCACAGGGATGCTGGCCCATGTTGCGCTTCCTCCAGTTGGCGATGTCCTTTGGGTGGTAAACCATTCTTTATACATAATGTGAAACTGTTCATCGTGAAAACCCAGCAGTTCTTGACACAAAGCAGTGCAGCCTGGCACCCACTCCGTCTCAATGGCACTTGCCCATTCACCCTCTGAACGGCAATAATATACACAACCCATGTCTCAATTGTCTCAAGGCTTAAAAATCCTTCTCTCGCCTGTCTCCTCCCCTTCATCTACACTGATTGAAGTGGATTTAACCTCACGGGATCGATGTCCCCGGACGGTTGAGCTAACGCGGCGCTAATGTGATTAGGCATGACTGCTGTGGGCAACAGCAAACTTTCCAGGACGTAGACATGTCTTATATGGGCAGAAAGTTTGAATTATTGTTAATCTATCTGCACTGTCCAATTTACAGAAGCATATAAGTGATACCATGCTATTGTTTGAGGAGAATGCCACAACAACAAAAACCATATCACGGCAACTGGTTTGATATATCTACCTCTGAAGGTGTAAATAATGTACTTACATTCAGTAATCTTGCTCTGATTTGTCATCCAAAGTATCCTAGAGATAAAATGTAGCATAGTTTTGTTTGATAAAATCAATTTTTATATTGAAATGTAGGAACTGGAGTTCTACAGTTTGAACCCCTGCTGTCTCTCCTGGCTCCACATCCACCCTGCCCGGCCATCTAGATGTGTGGAAAGCTAATGTATAAGCTAATGTGATCCATCATGTATGACATTCCTGGGGAGTGTGTAAACTTACATTTTGTATTACCATGTCATTTTTTTGTATGTTCTCTATAGTTATATATATATATATATATATATATATATATATATATATATATATATATATATATATATATAGTTATGTACTTGAAAATGTATCACAATTGACCAATTCGGCACATTTGGGCAGACTTGATACAAAATAGTCCACTGGATCAATCTGAAACTTTGCACACACACTTCTGCTATCTAGTGGCCAAAATCTACATTGCGCCTAAACTGAAATATTTTATTGTGGCCTTTCTTGTATTTTCAAAGATGATAAAAATTAAATAAAATAAAAATGGATGTTTTTGTTTGCATTATTTTTATTCAGATCTAATGTGTTATATTCTCACATTAATTTCACATTTACACAAACTTCAAAAGTGTTTTTTTCAAATGGTATCAAGAATATGCATATCCTTGCTTCAGGTCCTCAGCTACAGGCAGTTGGGATTTGGGTAAGGCCATTTTGTATGGTGGGTCAGATCCTTAAGAGGTTAACAAGTGACATCAATAATGTTTAATGTAAGCACTCAGTGTATTAAAGGGCACTATATTTAATATAGCAGGCTTGCAAAATTCAACATTGGTGCAACATTTCTACTTAAAATATCCGAAAGAATATCAGGTAATATTTCCCCTGCTGTGGCAAATCCTCAACAGGCAAGAAACACAGACCCAAGACATATCTGGTCAGATGTATCACACTTAGTAGATATGAAGTAACTAATGCTGTTTATTCATTTTATCACTTGTTTGAAGATTAATAGCACAGTCATAAATAAAGAGTTTTCTCTTTAATATACCAAATGTACGTTAAGATACTCAGGAGTTGCAGAAAATGCAAGTACTATACATTTGAGTTTACTTGTACAAAGGTGACGAAACTGGTCATAGAACTTAGCAGCACAAATCTAACCGTATACCATATATTTATCCTATTATTATCCTATAAGGAAAATAACTGATGTTTGTAAAGTTAAAAAAAATTGATTCATTTCAAACTCAGTAGCCTGAACTACAAATACTGTACAATACGAGTGAAAACCCTACTACTGACTTAGATCATAGGAAGTCAAAACAGGTCCCATCTGTAAAACAAAAGTGTTCTCATGTCAATACTTATGGTGTGTGCAGAGCCCGTAGTCTAGCTGTGTAGACCCCCAGGATCTAGACAATACAATGCCTTGCAAAAGTATTCATCCCTTCTTATGCTTTTTCCGATTTTGTTGCATTACAACCTGTAATTTAAATGTATTTTTATTGATTTCATGTAATGGACATACACAAAATAGCAAAATAGTCCAAATTGGTTAAGTGAAATGAAAAAATAACTTGTTAAAAAAAATCTACTAAATAAATAATCGGAAAAGTGATTGCATATGTATTCACCCCTTTGCTATGAAGCCCTTAAATAAGATCTGGTGCAACCACCATCAGAAGTCACATAATTACTTAAATAAAGTCCACCTGTATGCAATCTATGTCACATGATCTGTCAAATGATTTCAGTGTATATATATACACCTGTTCTGAAATTCCCGAGGAGTCTGCAACACCACTGAGCAAGGGGCACCACCAAGCAAGCGGCACCATGAAGATTAAGGAGCTCTCCAAACAGGTCAGGACAAAGTTGTGGAGAAGTACAGATCAGCTGGGTTATAAAAAAAATATCTGAAACTATGAACATCCTATAGAGCACCATTAAATCCATTATTAAAGAATTTCAAGAATATTGCACCACAACAAACCTGGGCTAAGAGAGGTCCGCTTCACTTAAAACTCACGGAGGGCAATAATAATTGTAGAGAGGGCATTAATTAGAGAGGCAACAAAGAGACTAAAGATAACCCTGAGTGGAGCTGCAAAGCTCCACAGGCTGGGAGATTGGAGTATCTGTCCATAGGACCACTTTAAGCCGTACACCCCACAGAGCTTGGCTTTGAAGAGTGGCCAGAAACAAGCACATTGCTTAAAGAAAAAAATAAGCAAACATATTTGGTGTTCACCAAAAGGTGTGGGAGACTCCCAAACATATGGAAGAAGGTACTCTGGCCGGAGTGGAGACAAAAATTTAGCTTTTGGCCATCAAGGAAAACGTTTTACAGTTCATGAACCCAACACCTCTCTTCATCACCTCGAGAACACCATCCCCACAGTGAAGCATGGTGGTGGCATCATGCTGTGGGGATGTTTTCATTGGCAGGGACTGGGAAACTGGTCAGAATTGGAAGGAATGATGGATGGCGCAAAATACAGGGAAATTCTGAGGAAACCTGTTTCAGTATTCCAGAGATTTGAGACTGGGGCTGAGGTTCACCTTCCAGCAGGACAATGACCCTGAGCATACTGCCAAAATATCTGCATGGTTTAAGGAAAACATTTAAAAGTCTTGAATGGCTCAGTCAAAGCCCAGGCCTCAATCCAATTGAGAATCTGTGGTATGACTTAAAGATTGCAATAGTATGTACACCAGCTGAAACCACTCAACTTGAAGTGAGCTGGAGCAGTTTTGCCTTTGAAGAATGCAAAATTCCCAGTGACTAGATGTGCCAAGCTTATAGAGACATACCCCAAGAGACTTGCAGCTGTAATTGTTGCAAAAGGTGTCTCTACAAAGTATTGACTGGGGAGATGAATAGTTATAATACCAAGTTTTCAGTGTTTGTTTCACAAGAAAAAATATTTTGCATCTTCAAAGTGGTAGGCATGTTGTAAAAATCAAATGATACAACCCAAAATCCATATTCATTCCAGGTTCTAAGGCAACAAAATAGGAAAAATGCTGCGGAATATTTTCAGCAAGGCCTCCCCATCAGCAGACCGGGTTCAGCTCTTCACTCTAAGTGCTCGATTCAATCCAGAATAAGTCAAGTTCAGCTACTTATAGCTTAATTTTAATTTAAAGACAATGTTCCTGCCTTTGCGGAGACTGCATCCAATGTTAACTGCATATGTCGGCTCAATTGGAAATGCATCTTAACATTTCAAGCGAACTATAGCGCTTGATTGAATCTAGCCCTAAAACGTCAAACAAGCCTCAAAACATCATACTGCTTCTCCCATCTCTGTCACCCTCTCAGATTTCACAACTGTCTAAATAAAATACTGAATGGCATTATGCCTGTTGTTTTATTGTGTTTTACTGAATCAGCTTGACCCTGTATACAGTGCATTTGGAAAGTATTAAACCGCTGACTTTTTCCACACATTTCCTGCACATTACAGCCTTGTTCTAAAATGGATTACATTATTTTCCCCTCATAAATCTACACACACCACCCATAATGACAAAGTGAAAACAGGTTTTTAGACACAGCTTCCTTGCAAATGTAATACAAATAAAAATAAGAGATACTTTATTTACATAAATATTCAGACCCTTTGCTATGAGACTCGAAACTGAGCTCAGGTGCATCCACTGTTTCCATTGATCATCCTTGAGATGTTTCCTACAACTTGATTGAGTCCACCTGCTAAAATTCAATTTATTGACATGATTTGGAAAGGCACACTCTGTTCATATAAAGGTCCCACAGTTGACAATGCATAGTCAGAGCAAAAACCAAGCCATGAGGTTGGAAGGAATTGTCTGTAGAGCTCCGACAGAATTGTTTGAGCCACAGATCTGGGGAAGGGTACCAAAATGTTTACATGCATTGAAGGTCCCCAAAAACACAGTGGCTTCTATCATTCTTAAATGGAAGAAGTTTGGAACCACCAAGACTTTTCCTATATTGGCCGCCCGGCCAAATTGAGCAATCAGAGAAGGGGCCTTGGTCAGGGAGGTGACCAAGAAACCCGATGGTCACTCTGACAGAGCTCCAGAGTTCCTTATGAAGATGGGAGAAACTTTCCAGAAGGACAACAATCTCTGCAGCACTCCACCAATCAGGCCTTTATGGTAGATGGCCAGACGGAAGCCACTCCTCAGTAAAAGTCACATGACAGCCCGCTTGGAGTTTGCCAAAAGGCACCAGCGACTCTCAGACCATGATAAACAAGACTCTGGTCTGATGAAACCAGATTTAACTCGGCCTGAATGCCAAGCATCACGCCTGAAGGAAAACTCCCAATTCATCCCTACGGTGAAGATGTGTGGTAGGGGCATCATGCTGTGGGGATGTTTTTCAGTGGCAGGGACTGGAAGACTAGTAAGGACTTAAGGAATGATGAAACTGAACAAAGTACAGAGAGAACCTGGATGAAACCTGCTCCAGAGTGCTCAGACCTCAGACTGGGGCTAAGGTTCACCTTCCAACCTGGACAACGA
The DNA here is from genome assembly GCF_020615455.1 of Coregonus clupeaformis. Lineage (NCBI taxonomy): Eukaryota > Metazoa > Chordata > Actinopteri > Salmoniformes > Salmonidae > Coregonus > Coregonus clupeaformis. Next base: position 2,305 of record NW_025540192.1, on the reverse strand, counting down.
CCCTAAGCACACAGCCAAGACAACGCAGAGATACTTGGGACAAGTCTCTGAATGTCCTTGAGTGGCCCAGCCAGAGCCCGGACTTGAACCCGATCGAACATCTCTGGAGAGACTTTAAAATTGCTGTGCAGCTGCGCTCCCCATCTAACCTGACAGAGATTGAGATCCAGAGAAGAATGGAGAAACTCCCAAACACAGGTGTGCTAAGTTTGTAGCTGTGCATACCCCATAATATTTCAGTTTTTATTTTTATAAATTTGCAAAAGATTTCTAAACCTGTTTTTTGTTTGTCGTTATGGGGTATTCTGTGTAGATTGATGAGGGGGAAAATCAACTTAATCAATTTTAGAATAAGGCTGTGACTTGAATAAATGTGGAAAAGGAAGGGTCTGAATATCGCTGCCCACAGCTCCCATGCAACAACACATGCAATGACACATCCAGATGCTATCCAGCTAGAACATTTGGTTCCTTGTTGTGGAATGTTTGCTTTTGGTTTTAAATTGTTTGGAAATTGAGTATATTCTGTATAGAATGATCATGGTACAGCAGACTATTTTAGAACCAGTTCCATTGAAAACCCCAATGTAGCTCCTTCTTGTTCACTGATTTTGTGGATACTGGGCAGAGAACGCTCCAGCTGAGACTCCAGATCTGTGGCTCGGTGTCTGTGGGAAACAGAAGATTTATCACTCATCTGTTACTAACTTCATCTCAGCAGTGTGTAGTGAAGTGTGTGTGTGTGTTTACAATAAAAAAAGGGAGTTTTTCCTACTATCACATTAAAATGCTGAGATGAACAAAGCAAGGTAGAGTGGTTATTTGACCTGAGCGCCGAGCGTCGCTGGACGTTCTCCAGTCTCTGATCCTACTGGCCAATTGTCGGATGTGCCCTCCAGCTCCAATTGGCCAGGCTTCACCAAGCTGGCACAGACGGGCAAAGGTCGCTGCCAACTCCCTGCCACAGCCAAAAACAGGTTAGAGGGCATGAAAGTTGGAAAACACACATACAGTACTGTACATGTAACAGTATAGCTTCTGTCGCTGTTCTGGCCCGAGCTGGGCGCAAACCAGAGACCTCATCACCCACAAAGCAACATTTCAACCAATTGCTCTACAAAAACCATGGTCTTGCTGGAGCAAGGTGACACGATTCTAGGTCAAAGAGAGAAGGACATCACTTGGAAGATTGCCACTACTACTAGCGCATAGCTAATTAGCGAGTATTCCACATTGCGGCTACATAGGCTACACGTGACAGTATAACTGTAAAATAACCACAGTTAAAAGCAAAATTACTGCACTGTATACAAAGCACCCTGTAGTAACCCTGCAGTTACAAAAGTATCTTACCTTTAGACGCAGTAGTATAACTGCAATGTACTGCACTGTCACTGCAATTATTTTTGCAAGGTTAGTATTCTACTCACCATACACTAGTGCTGGAGCGATTCATGCTTTTGGAGGTCGATTTGGTTTCGATTCGATTATAAATAATCGGTTTTCATTATAAGGTTAGTATTCTACTCACCATACACTAGTGCTGGAGCGAGCTAATGCTTTTCAAGGTCAATTTGGTTTTGCTCCGATTATAAATAAATCACTTGTTTTCGATTTCAATGGCTGAAAAAATATAATTAAATGTGTACCATGCATTATGTGGGTTGAATGCTCTAACAACACAGAGAAAAGTCCCATGATGGTAGTGAATGCCCATTACTGCTTATCACTTATTAACCATCATTTATTCACATTACTTTAATTAAATATTTCATATATGTGTATATTACATTTGTTTTATTTGATGACTTTATTATTTTCATTCCAAGTCATCATCTCATCTCTATAGGGATGCTGCCTCATGCTGTCTAACAAAATCATCATTTTACTAGTTCTTCAAAGTAAATAAGGCATACTTTTATGACTGCTGAATACCAACTATCAATCACTTTGATCATGTATTTTCAGGTAGACACTGCAGCTAAACTGCCTTCTAACCCTCGATTGCGCATTCTTCTGTCTCTTCCTCTCTGTGTCTGCCCCACACTAACCTAACTTAACAGGTGTAAAATAAACACACAGACCAGACAAGTAGGCGTGCAATGTATTATGGTCATTGTAGTTAATTACCATTTTTTTCATGCTCTAAACTATGTTGAATATTGGATCTACAACTGCCTACTACATCGCACAGTTCGGGGTTGATCTGATTTATCTCTAGGCTATGGTCATTGGAATCGGTCGATCTCCAAGGCATTCCTAGTCGATCGCCAAACATTTCTGTAAAAAAACAAACTATAAGCCT
>NW_025540191.1:0-9141 GCF_020615455.1 Coregonus clupeaformis | reverse complement strand
GGGCTGGAGCGGCTCTGGCGACTCCTGGCTGGGCGGCTCCCTGGCGGGTCCTGCTAGACGCTCTGGCGAGATCCTGGCTGGACGGCTCTGGCCCGGATCCTGGCTGGGCGGCTCTGGCCCGGATCATGGCTGGGCCCAGCTCTGGCGGATCCTGGCTGGAGCCCGGCCCTGGCGGGTCCTGTGGCAGCTCCTGGCGGATCCTGGCTGGGTGGCTCTGGCGGGCTCATGGCTGGGCAGCTCCTGGCCGGATCCTGGCTGGGCGGCTCTTCACGGGTCCTGGCTGAAACGGTCGTACCCTGGCTGGGCGGCTCTGGCGATCTGGCTGGCGCAGCTCTGGCGGATCCTGGCTGGGCGGCTCTGGCGGATCGCCTGGAGCGGCTCCCGGCCGGACTCCTGGCTGGGCCAGCCTGGCGGATCCTGGCTGGAGCGGCTCTGGCGAATCCTGGCTGGGCGGCTCTTAGCTGGCTGACGGATCTGGCTGCTCATAGCTGCTAATCTGGCTGCTCATGGCCCAGCTGGCCCCAGATCTAGCTGCTCATGGCTAGCTGGCGGATCTAGCTGCTCATGGCTCAGCTGACGGATCTGCTCTCATAGCTTCTTCAGCGGATCTAGCTACTCATAGCCCAGCCAGCGGATCCTGGCACCTCGCATGGCGGCACAACTGACGGTGCTGGCTGGGCGGCTGGCGGTGGAGGCGGACCCCAGCCTCGGAGAGTAGTCATCACCTCCGCAGGGCGGTTCCATCTGCAGGAGCTGCCTCGCCCATGACCCAACCTGGGCTTTAGTCTTGCTGCAGACTGCGTCGGCTCCTGCTGATTCCATACTGATATGATTCTGTCTGGCGGAAGGCTCTGCGGCTCCTGTCTGGTGGAAGGCTCTAGCGCCTCCGGTCTGAGCGGACCCGGCTCTGAAGGCTCATGGCAGGCAGGCGGCTGCAGGCTCCAGTACAGGCCAGGCGGCCCATGCAGCGCTTGGCAGGCCACGTTCAGGGCGCCATAGGGCAGGCTTGGGCAGTACAGGCGCCGTTGAGCAGGCGAGGCAGTTCAGGCGCCCAAGCCATGTACAAAATTTTTTGGGTTGCCTCCCGATCCTTCGTGAGTGGCCCTGCTGCTGTCATTGCTCCTCTCCTGCAGGTTCTCCCCTTCATCGCCCTCCGGTACCGGTGGCCTCCTCCTGGTGTCTGTCCCCGCCAGAGGACATCCACCGCGTTTTCTCCTTACCCGTTCCTCCCTTTTGTATACTCCCGCTTCCAGCCTTGCCTCAGTTAGCCGCCTCCCATACCACCTCCTCTCTGCTTTAGCTGCCTCCAGCTCTTCACGGCGGTATATTCAGTTGTGCCCAAGACCCTTTCCACCTATCTCCTCCCTGTCCACAATCTAGGCGTCCATAAATCCTGTGAGGTAGGTCCTGTTGCCGTTTGTTCGTGTGGTCCTCTTGTGGTAGGTTTTTCTGTCACGATCGTCTGACGACGTGTCACTTGGCCAGCGTGGAGTGACACACTTAGTACTTTATTTAATAAAGCAACCACAAAAAACAACAAATAGCGATAGTGAAGTCCTCTAACACTGACAGAAACATGAACAAAACCCACAACCCCAAGGTAAAACACACAGTATAAATATGGCTCCCAATCAGAGATAACGAGCACCAGCTGTGCCTAGTTACCTCCGATTAGGAGTCATCAATCAAACATAGAAAAAACAACCTAGACTAACCAACATAAATACACCCAATTAAATAACACTGGCTCAAAAAATAAAAGTCCATAGAGCCAGAGTGTCACAGTTTTTAGTGGAGAGAGTGTGGTAGGTGGTAGTTTTTGGTGAGAGTGGGGTATAAGGTTGATATTATTGTTCCCCAAATTTTCCGGATAAATAACTGCAAGAAACCAGTAAATTAGAATACATTATTTATATAGACAGCATTGGTGGGAAATGAACTGTTAAATTATATGCAATGTCTAAATCTGGCCTATCTCCCGGCCTCTGCATGATGAATCCAACGCTCCAGGGTGGGCACAACCACCATCTCAGTGGTGACAGGTTAGTCACCATTTGCTGCAGCATAGACTATGCTACAGTAATATAAAACCATTTCGTCTAATTTACCATCTCCATCTGCACCCAGGGTCACCTTGCATTTAATTGTAAAGATTATAGTTTTTTAAATTGCAGCTGCAGTTTTAATACATTATCACTCGAATATATTTGCTTTAAATCATTGCAGCGCGAGCACTCTCTACCATGATCTTTAGCACTCTTTCTCTTTCTCCATCAACTCCATTCAAATTGCATCAAAATAGATAATGTTCTAGATTAATATATGGCCCTATGCAGTGCATTCGGAAAGTATTCAGACCCTTTATTTCTGTTTCTTACGTTACTATTTATGATTTATTTCATCAATCTACACCAATCTTTTACATGATATCTTCGATATTGCCATCTCTCCCAATGTCTTTGTACCTGTGTTCTGATACATCTGTTGCAAGTTGTTTATTTTGTCAAATTCGCCCCTTCTCTCTTTTCTTTTTTTTTTTTTCCCTCCTGTTTTTGGAAGTTCAATCATCACCATAACCTCTGCCTGCCCCTTGACCTGTCGTTTTTGCTGCCCCATGGCCAGCAAGCAAAAACATTTTTCCTCGCTGGCATCTCCTTAAAAACCTATCCTTAGCTCTTGAGTCCCATGCAGGAAAAACTAGAGTAGCATAGCTTGCTGACATTTTTGTTTGTTGCATTCTTATACCAATAGACTATTTGAAGAGGGGCGCAGAAGCTCTTTTTGCTGAATGTGCAATGCAGCAGCCAATAGAACTCATGGGTAGTTTAAAAAGAAGCACCCTGCGATGGCGGTGAAGCTCTAGCAGTTATTTATTCAGACCCATAACCATTCAATCAAACTTTGTGAAGTGAAGTTAAAACCTTCATCTAATTCTAGTCCTATATTATTCAAGGATGTCATTAGAATGATAAAGATAAGGACAACTAAACTTATTTCATTTAACTGTTGAAAGTGTGGCAGGAATGAAGCAACAATAGCCAGAGAAAGAGGTAGGCTAATAACATTAGGGAAAGTATGAAAGGTATATATCGTCAGCCTACTAACTATACTCAATAAACCTTTTATATTTCAAAATTAAAATTCAAATTCCGCTAGCCTATACTTGTAACTTTGTAACCGCATGTGCTGCACCAAGAATTATATTTTCTCTCCTGCTTTATCATACTTTTGAATATTTCGTAATTCCAGTCCATAATACAGTTTAATACAGTACAATCACAGTAATACAGTTCCCACTCAAGGAATTACCTACAGAACTAGTTTCATTTATTTGCAAACATATACTAGCCATATCTATGCTTTTATATTTTTCTGTCTTGCATAATGTACAGTAGCCCATATATGTATTTGGATAACGGCACAATAATTTGGGCTTTTATGGGCTTGGAACTCATTAAATGTTCTTAATGTAGGAGCTCATAAAATGTATTTAATGTTGGCTCATTGTCACCGTTTCGGCAGGCCTCTCTTCCTTGGGCGCTTGGTGATAAATCGTCTCCCAGATACCCAACTGCCACCGTTGTATGTGTTTTCGATGTTAGTTTGGTTTTGTCTTGATGTTGTACACCTGTTTTTAGATTTTAGCGCTCATTAGTGTCCTATAAGTTCTCGTTGTGTTTGTCAGGTGTTGTGTGTGATTGTTCTTGCTGTCGTGTTTATCGCTACTGTTGGTCATCACAACCCAGTTGTTTTCCTCCTCTGTTTAGGAGGGTTCTACGCCACATGTTAGTGCGCATTTTTGGTTACACCTGTGTCGTATTCTCTCGTCTCCGGGCTTTTTGGCTCGTATAATGAGTGATGTTTTCACCCTAAAGTCTTTTTGGACTAAGTTTCTGCGTCCTGCGCCTATTCCTGCCCACACCTACAGCACCCACTGGCCAGAATCACACACCATAAGGATGGAATCAGCAGGGCCGCGGCAGCACACAGTGTCTCTGGAGGATAGGGTCCGTGAGCAGAGCGATCAGATCCTTCATATCCAGGACCGCCCTGCGGGACATGATTAACGCTTTCCCAACGCTGGGAGGCCAGAGACCACCCACAACTCCACCTCCCGGTGCCATCACATCGGCCAGTCACCCATTCAAGCTCCGGAACCCAGGGAAATTCGGCTCTCGCTCCCAGGGCCTATGATGGACCGCTGCCGGGTGTCAGGGCTTCCTTTCTACAGGTGGGCTAACCACTGGCCACCAGTACACCCCGGCCCTCGGGACACGAGACGTGTCCGCCCTCATCTCCTATCTTACCGGCAAGGCGTTTGGAATGGGCCAGCAGCTGAGTGGAGAGAATAGGCGCCACCCACCATCACTCATCCATATATCCTCGGCTTTGTGTTCTGTGTTTTTGTTGCTGTCGTTTTTGCTACCAACTTTACTTTATTTTGCTAGCCTACAACTTTATGTTTTTTTTGTTTTGTTTTGTTTTTAATTATTTATATTTTTAGTTTTCCATCGCAACTTTTTTCCCTCATTCAACTTTTTCACTCCCGGACCTTTATCTGGACATGGTTCGTCAACATCTTCAACAGCCCGAAGCTAAGTAGTAACACATTAACATGATGTCTTCTAATTGCAGTCGCTGTACTCATAATATACAGGAGAGCTGATCGCCTTACGTCGAATAAGCTGTGCTACAAGCCCAGCTTCAGGGCTTGTCGTTAGGCGAGGGTAATTTCGTGTAGGAAAGAAAAACAGCGTCTGTCCACATAAGTACGATTTGTTTATAAATCCCCCTCACATCCCATGGCACCGACAACTTTCTCATACTTCTGGAGGAAATACTGTTGGAATGCTCAACGTGTCTCATTCACCGACAACTTTCAGGTTTTCCCCATTATGTCGGTGGTCTGGTCTAGTCTTCTCTTCTCTACTCCTTTCGTCTAAAGGCTCCCCCATTAGCTCTGACAAATTAAAACCCTAGTCATTGCACTCCATTACCCTCGTATTAATTAAAGCGAAATCCCAGCGATCCTACACTGTTTCCCCGGGGGGCAGGGCTACCGACGTTAACTAATCTAAAGATGGTGCTGGCTAAACTAAAATGGCATTAAGTATATTTGTTATCACGTCGGCTCCAACGATGTTAGGATGAAACAGTCAGAGGTCACCAAGTGCAAGCATAGCTTCAGCGTTAAATCAGCTAGAAAGATGTGTCGGCATCAGTAATTGTCTCTGGCCCCCCTCCCAGTTAGGGGGAGTGGCGAGCTCTACAGCAGAGTCTCCACTCAATCGCTGGTTGAAAACTTTTTCTCCCCTCCCAAAAGATAGATTTAATTTCTTTTGGGTCTCACCCACAACCCACCTATGATACGACTCCATCCTAGCTGAGGGTGCTCTCATCTTATCTACCAACATAGATAGGGGCTCTAACTCCTCTAGCCCCACAGTGAAATAGGGTGCAGCCGCGCAGCTGTTAGCCACCTGCCAGTGGAATCTGCCAATAGCACACGTCAGTGTAGTCAGCTCAGCCATACCCATTGAACTGTGTCTGTGCCTCGAAGCCTAGGTTGGGCAAACTAACATGGCATGTGTTCGCCTTAGCAATCTTATTAATAAACCTCCTCCATTCCTGCCATTATTGAAAGAGATCTATACCTCACATCTCAATTTTTATGTTAATCCCTCCTTCCAGGCATCATAGTCAATAACTAATCACTGAGTCATAATTTATGTATTCCTGACTCTTTATTTTGTTAATGAGGCCTCACCTCCTGGTTACACTAGTACCATATTCCCCTTGCCTCCTCGTACAGGCGGAGGTCTTGCTAACATTTACGATAGCAAATTTCAATTTACAAAAAAAAATTTTTCGTCTTTTGAGCTTCTATCATGAAATCTATGCACTACTCAATCTTATCTCTTTTACAGGCCTCCTGGAGCCATATACAGCTTCCTCTCTGAGTTTCCTGAATTCCTACTCAACTTCTAGTCATAATCATTCTTTTTTGGTGAGTTTTCATATTCACATGGAGAAGTCCACTACCCACTCCAAAATCTTTCGGAGCCATCATCGACTCAGTGGGTTTTGTCCAACATGTCTCTGACCTACTCACTGCCACAGTCATACTCTGACTAGTTTTGTCCCATGAATATGTTGTGGATCTTATGTTTTTCCACAAAATCCTGACTATGACCACCATTTTATTACGTTTCAATCCAACAAATAACTCTGCTCAGACCCCAACCAAGGACATCCAAAGTCGTGCTATAAATTCTCAGACAACACAAAAAAATTCCTTGATCCCTTCCAGACTCCTTCTGCCTCCCAGGGCTCAAGACAAAAAATCAGTTAACACTTAACTTAGGAACTCCAAATTCTTGCCAATATACAGTTCACCCCTACATTTTAAAGCTCCCTGGTATTCCTTTAACAAGTTCCAGGAGTTGGAGCGCAGATGGCGCCACACCAAATCTTCAAGCTTGGAAAACATACTATCCCTCCTGCTGCTTTCGATCATCCTACTTTTCCAACTTAATATGAACAATCCAACATTTACCTTTTTATACTGTTGCAAACTAACTAAAAGCAGCATTCCCCAAAGGGGGATCTTTCACTTCGGCAGTAATAAATTCATGAACTTCTTTGAGAAAAAGATCACCTACCATTAGAAAGCACATTACGGACTCCTCTTTGAGATCTCGTATTCCTCCAGGGCTTAGCTGTCCTGGATCTGCACAGCTCTCCGAGGGCTGATACACTTAAGTGTTTTATACTATATCTCTTGACACAATGATGAAATAATCATGCCTCTACCTTCAACCTGCATACTGATCCTATTCCTACTACTGCTAGGCTGCTTCCTGTGCTTGGCCCTCCTATGTTAACACTAATCAACAGCTCTCTCTCCACCGATGTTACCAAACTCACTAAAGTGGCAGTAATAATATCTCTCTTGAAAAAGCCAAACTTGACAAAATATAAAAACTATCCCTTATCAATCTTCCATTCCTCTCAAAAAATTTTAAAAAATGTTTTCAACTTTTCACTGCCCTTTCTGAAACAAAAATTATCGAATGCTTCAGTCTGTTTTGGACCCCATCATAGCACTAACTCACTTGTGAAGGTTAAATACCTTTTTCGTCAACCGCTCTGCATCTGTCCTCGTGCTACTCCTTAGTGCTGCCTTTCCCATCATCACCACATTCTTTTGAGAGACTGAAACATTCGACAAGTTCTGGCCTGGTTTAGGGTCTTACCTGTCGAAAATATCAGTTTGTCTCTGTGAATGGTCTGTCCTCCGACAAATCATTACATTTCGGTGTTCCTCAGGTTCCGTTTTAGACCCTATTTTTCACTATATATTTTCCTCTTAATTAACATAATGTCTAACTTTTTCACTGCTATCCGGATGACACACAGCTGTACATTTCAATGAGACATGGTGAAGCCCCAAAAATTGCCCTCGCTATCAATTCCTGTGTTTCAGACATAAGAAGTGGATGGCTGAAAATTTCTACTTTTAAACTGTACAAAACAGAGATGCTTGTTCTAGGTCCCAAAAAAAAGAGATCTTCTGTTAAATCTGACAATTCAGTCTTGATGTTGTAAAGTCGTCTCAACTAAACTGCTGAAATCGTTACTCTTACTGAATCTCTCTCTTTTGTCGAACACTATCAAACTGTTTCAAGGACAGCTTTTTTCCATCTACGTAACATTAGAAAATCATTTTCTGTCCAAAAATGATGCAGAAAAAATTAATCCATGCATTTGTTACTTCTAGTTAAACTACTGCAATGCTCTACTTTCCGACTACCCGATAAACACTAAATAAACTTCAGTTAGTACTACATACGCTGTAAATCTCTAGACAAATTTTCATATTCTCCATCTCCTCACTGCTTCCTTTAAGCAAGGGCTATTTATTTACTGTTAACTATAAAAAGCGTTACATGGGCTTGCTCCTACCTATCTTTCGGTTGTTCTACACATACCATCCGTGCGCTACGGTCACAGAGCACTTGAGCCTCCTAATTGTCCCTAGAATTTCTAGGCAAACAAGCGGGAGGCGGGGCTTTCTCCTATAGATCTCCATTTTTATGAACAGTCTGCCCTACCCATGTGAGAGACGACTCGTCTCATCCTTTAAGTCTTTACTGAAGACTTGATCTCTTCAGTAAGGTCATATGATTGGTGTAGTCTGGCCCGGGGGTGTGAGGGTGAGCGGAAGGCTCTGGAGCACCAACGCCCTTGCTGTCTCTTCCCGGCCGGTTCCTCTCTCCACTGGGGTTCTCTGCCTCCTAACCACTGTGCCAGGGGCTGAGTCACTACTTGAAATGGTGCTCTCTTTCATTAATCCTGGGGTCGTCACTTGAGTGGGTTGATTCTACAGCGTGATCTTCCTGTTGGTTGTCGCCCCCCCCTTTTTTTAACAACTGTGGTGAACCTCTGTAAGTCTACTCCAGGCCTTGTCTCCAGGATTGTAAGTTGGTGGTTGAGGATATCCCTCTCAGTAGTGCGGAGGCTGTGCTTTGTGGTCGTGGTTATATCCTTCCTGTTTGGCCCTGTCGTTTTCGTCGGATGGGGCTACGTGTCTCGACCGCTCCTGTCTCTTGCCTCCAGTATTTATGCTAGTAGTTATTATGTGTCGGGGGCTGGGGTTAGTTAGATTTACCACCTGGAGCCACTTCTCCTATCTTATCCAGTGTCACTGTGTGAATTTAATATCTCTTAATTCTCTCGTTCTCTCTTTCTCTCTGAAACCTGAGCCCTAAACCATCGTCGGGACTACCGGCCGTGCTGACTCCTTGCTGTCCCCAGTCCGCCTGGCCTTGCTGCTATTCCAGTTCCCATGTTCTCTGTATACAACCCCTACTGTCTCTCTTTTTCACTCTTAATATCCTATAAAAGCCAACTGAGAGACCTGAGCCCCTAGACCATCGTCGGACTACGGCCGTGGTGACTCCTTGCTGTCCCAGTCCGCCTGGCAGCACCACTATTCAGTTTCAACTGTTCTGCCTGCGGTTATGAACCCTACCTGTCCCAACCTGCTGTTTTCAACCTCTTTCCCAATGATCGGCTATGAAAAGCCAACTGGGGATTTATTCTGATTATTATTTTGACCATGCTTGTCACTTGCGAACA
>NW_025540190.1:0-9159 GCF_020615455.1 Coregonus clupeaformis | reverse complement strand
AACGAAAACCGATTACGGCGCAATATGCGGGCAAAACAGATGAGGTTGGTTTAAATTGTTGACAACATGTAAACTATATTTAGTCTCCAATGTTTACTGAAAAACATACAGTGCATTCTGAAAGTGGTATTCCGGACCCTTCCACTTTTTCCACATTTTGTTACGCCAGCCTGATTGCCCTATAATGGATTAAACTGTTTTGTTTTTCCTCATCAATCTGCACACACTACCCCATAATGACAAAGCAAAAAACATTTTTGGGACATTTTTGATAATTCTATTGCAAACAGCCCCTAGCCAGCAGTAGAATGGCTATACAGCACAACACCCCCTCGTGTCTTATTGCTTAACTATAAACCGGTCGCTTTGGATCCTCGATCCTGGTTGGCGAAACATTTCAGCATGTAGCATATCAGACAATATACCACAGGTATGACGCAAAAAACAAAATGTTACTGTTCTATTTATGTTGGTAACCAGTTTATAATAGCAATAAGGCAACCCTGGGGTTTCGAGTGTAAGCGCCAATATACCACTTGTTATATGACTTGTATGCAGGAACATCATTGCTTTCAAATATATAACAAACTTTCAACCCCCAAAAAAGATGTAACCTACAGTCTTGTTAAAGCAGTGTTTAGCCACGACCTTGACTTAATAATAAGGTTGAGGTTTGGTGTCATAATCTGTGCTTTTCAGTTCAACGTTTACAAAAGGCATGTATTTCGGCACTAAAGACTGGCACTTTGGCTGGTGGCATAATTTATATTCTTAACTCTACAAGTGGTTATAGTAGCTTCACTATCGCCACTGGACTTAGCCCAATATGTCTCTTGGAAAATTGTCATGCTAAATGTATGCTAATGCAGAGAGACACTACAGCAGCAGCATTGCAAATCTGGCATTACAAATGCTTTTGATTGGAATCACTGTAAAAAATATATATATATATTTTATTGCTAGCTTCATTTTGGAGTGCAATAATATGTTTATACTACTTACATACTGTGTCCATGTTAAATATAGATTGTTTGTGGATGCTCCAACACAAGTGGCAACCTCCAGACAAATGTGTACAACCCCTTCTTAAGTTAGGGCCTAGGTCTCCTGGAAAATGCCATCAGTGGGGAAAAAGTATTTGTCAGCCACCAATGAGCAAGCTCTCCCACTTAAAAAAGATGAGAGGCCTGTACTTTTCATCATAGGTACACGCCAACTATACAGACAAATTTGAGAAAGAAAATCCAGAAAATCAGCACATTGTAGGATTTTAAATGAATTTATTTGAAAATTATGGTGGAAAATAAGTATTTGGTCACCTCCAAACAAGCGAGATTTTTGCTCTACACCTGTAACCTCTTCTTTAAGAGCTCCTCTGTCCTCCACTCAGTACTGTATTAATGTGCACCTGTTTGAACTTGTTATCAGTATAAAAGACACTCCTGTCCACAACCTCAAACAGTCACACTCCAAACTCTAATATGCTAAGACCAAAGAGCTGTCAAAGGACAAATTGCAGTAACAAAAATTGTAGACCTGCACCAGGCTGGGAAGACTGAATCTGCAATAGGTAAAGCAGCTTGGTCTGAAGAAATCAACTGTGGGAGGCAATTACGAGGGAATGGAAGACACTACAAGACCACTGATAATCTCCTCGATCTGGGGCTCCACGCAAGATTTCTGTTACACTCGTGGGGTCAAAATGATCAAAAGAACAAAAAAATCCCAGAACCACATGGGGGACTCTAGTAGTCGACCTGTAGAGAGGGCTGGGACCACAGAACAAAGCCTACCATCAGTAACACCACGCCGCCAGGGACTCGTAAATCCTGCAGCACAGACGTGTCCCTGCTTGGCCAGTACATGTCCAGGCCCGTCTGGAAGTTTGCTAGAGTGCATTTGGAATGATCCAGAAGAGAATTGGGAGAATGTCATATGGTCAGATGGAAACCAAAATAGAAATTTTGGTAAAAACTCAACCCGTCGTGTTTGGAGCACAAAGAATGCTGAGTTGCATCCAAAGAACACCATACCTACTGTGAAGCATGGGGGGTGGGAAGACATCATGCTTTGGGGGCTGTTTTTCTGCAAAGGGACCAGGACGACTGATCCGTTAAAGGAAAGAATTAACATAGGGCCAGGTATTGTGGAGATTTGAGTGAAAACCTCCTTCCATCAGCAAGGCATTGAAGAGTGAAACGTGGCTGGGTCTTTTCTCAGCATGACAATGACAATGATCCCAAACACACCGCCCCTGGCAGGCCGTAAGGAGTGGCTTCGTAAGAAGCTATTTCTGGTCCTGGAGTGGCCTAGCCAGTCTCCAGATCTCAACCCCTATAGAAAATCTTTGGAGGGAGTTGGAAAGTCCGTGTTGCCCAGCGAGACAGCCCCAAAACGCCACTGCTCTAGGAGGAGATCTGCATGGAGTGAAATGGGCCAAAATACCAGCAACAGTGTGTGAAAACCTTGTGAAGACTTTTACAGAAAACGTTTGACCTGTGTCATTGCTAACAAAGGGTATATAACAAAGTATTGAGAAACGTTTGTTATTGACCAAATACTTATTTTCCACCATAATTTGTACAAAATTCATTAAAAATCTTTAATGTGATTTTCTTGGATTTTTTTCTTCATTTTGTCTGTCATAGTTTACGTTACCTATGATTACAATTACAGGCCTCTCTCATCTTTTTTAAGTGGAGAACTTGCACAATTGGTGCTTGACCAAATCCTTTTTTACCCCACTGTATATAAGGCACGCAGAGGATAGTCACATTAGAATATGGCGGATAACCCAAACACAAAGTGTCCTCACAGACCCTTTTTACCTTTTCCACATTTTGTTGTGTTACAGCCTGAATTTAAAATGCAGATTAAAATTGAGATTTTGTGTAACTGATCTTACACTAACAATAACCCATAAATGTCAAAGTGGAATTTTGGTCAGATAAAAGCTGGAATAAGTTGTGAGTCAGTAAGTATTCAACCCCTTTGTTATGGCAAGCCTAAATAAGTATAGGAGTTACAAATGTGCTTAACAAATTGCATAATAAGTTGCTTGGACATGTTCAACAATAGTGGTTAACATGATTTCTGAATGATTATCCCATCTCTGTACCCAATACGGTATCTGTAAGCTCCCCCAAGTACAGATTCAGCTACAAAGACCAGGAGGTTTTTTCAATGCTTCGCAAAGAAGTGCATTGATTGCTGAAAAAAAAAGAAGGAAGCCTGTACAGAATAAAAACTATTCCAAAACATGCATCCTGTTTGCAAATAAGGCACTTAAGCAATACTGCAAGAAATGTGGCAAAGAAATGAATCGCTTTTGTCCTGAATACAAAGCGCAATGTTGGGGGCAAATCCAACACATTACCGAATACCACTATTCATAGCCTCAAGCCTGGTGGTGGCTGCATCATGTTATGGGTATGCTTGTCATCAGCAAGACTAGGAGTTTTTTTGGGATAAAATTAAAAGGAATGGCAAAATCCTAGAGAAAACCTGGTTCAGTCTGCTTTCCAACAGACACTGGGAGGATTAATTCACCTTTCTGCAGGACACAATCCAAAACACAAGGCCAAATCTACACTGTAGTTGCTTACCAAGATGGCATTGGAATGTTCTGAGTGGCATAGTTAAGTTTTAACTTAAATTGGCTTGAAAATCTTTGGAAAGACTTGGAAAATGTCTAGCAATGATCAACAACCCACTTGACAGAGCTTAAAGCTACAATATGTAACTTCCTTTGGGGACCCGAACCAAATTCACATAGAAATGTGAGTTACAGATCTTTCATCTATCCCGCTGAAAGAAAGTCTAGAAGCTGTAGATCCGTTCTATGTGGGCTATTTCTATGCCTCCCGTGTCTGGAAGTTTTGTTTTAACGTGGCTCTATTTTTGGTTTTGTATACCAGCTTCAAAAAGCTGAATATACAATTATTTTTTTATTTATGGAAATACATTATTTCACATTGGCCTAGATGGTACAATGATTCTCTACACAAGAGACTGCTTGTTTTGTCACATAAACTGAAATTAGATGAACTATGATAATTTTTGCAAGAATAATGGCAGAATATTGTACAATCCAGGTGTGCAAAGCTCTTAGAGACTAACCCAGAAAGACTCACAGCTCTAATCGCTGCCAAAGGTGATTCCAAAATGTATTGGACTCAGGGTGTAATTAGAGGTAAATGAGAGATATTTCTGTATTTCATTTAATGCAGAAAACATCTAAAAACATTCCTTTGTCAATATGGAGCTAGGTGATTGAGAAAAATCACGATAACCATTTTGAATTCAGGCTGCAAATACACAAACAAAATGTGGAATGGTCAAGGCCATGAATTCTCTATGAAGGCACTGTACGCCTTACACACTTCAGAGGAAAACAAGCCCTTATAAAATTCATCCCAGGGGCAGCCGATAGGGAGATGAATGTGTTGCGTAGGGTCCGCGCCAGCTCCATGTGTTGCTCCCATTGTGGCTGATGTAGGCTGTGCAGCAGGTGAAAGCCTTCCGCAGGCATATGTCTGGCCATGGAGGAGTGCTTGGAACACGGGGCGACTGTGCTGCTTTCAATAGCGCACGCCACGCCCATCATGAGTCTGTCCGACCACTGCACGGGTCGGAGGTGGACGTGGGTCTGGAAGGCGGGTCGTAGTTTGTGTGGTAGTGTGATGTCGACACCGCCGCCTGTGCTATCATGGCAACCGCCCCAGTGTCGTGGGACAGCCAGAAGAGGCTGAGAGGGGGCGCGAGGGGTCGTGGAGGTGCAGGCTGTCGCTGGTGCAGTTGCGGTGGTGGCTGGCGCTCGAAGGAGCTGGGAGACCATACTTCCTGGAACCACCTCCGCCACCCCGCTGAAGCATGTCCCTCCTGCTGCTCCACCCGTCAGTGTCTTATACCTCTACTCTGATCTGGAGATAAAGTATGTCTAGGCTACATGTGGCATTCCATGCACTGGTAATTGGCAACAGGTTTCTTTCAGTCTTAAATTAACCCATAGCTGTCCCGTATACCATCGTTACCGTGGGAAATCATTTATATTGATGTGCATGTGGTAGATATTTCAAATACTTGAACTATATATATATTTGTCCCACACTTCAAGGAAATCAAGGGGTTCATTTATCATGCACTTCTCCCTGGGGACAGATTAAAATTATGGCTCTGTGTTAAAAATAGGAATTACAAGGTTATTTTTTCTCTCCTGGTAAATGGTACATGGTTATGCAAAGTATTCATAACTCCTTTGGCATTTTTCCCTATTTTGTTGCTTTACAACCTGGAATTTAAATGGATTTTGGGGGGGTTTGTATCTTTACCATTTACACAACATGCTCTACCACTTTGAAGATGAAAAAATATTTTTTATTGTGGAACAAACAAGAAATAAGAAATAAATTGAGCGTGCAAACTATTCACCCCAAAGTCAATATCATTGAAGAGCGCCACCCTTTTGCAGCAATTACAGCTGTAAAGTCTCTTTGGGTATGTCTCTATAAGCTTTGCACATCTAGCCACTGGGATCTTTGGCCCATTCATCAAGGCAAAACTGCTCTAGCTCCTTCTAGTTGGATGGGTTCCGCTGGTGTACAGCAATCTTTAAGTCAACCACAGATTCTCAATTGGATTGAGAGGTCTGGGGCTTGACTAGGCCACTCCAAGACATTTAAATGTTTCCCCTTAAACCACTCAAGTGTTTCTTTAGCAGTATGCTTAGGGTCATTGTCCTGCTGGAAGGTGAACCTCTGTCCCAGTCTCAAATCTCTGGAAGACCAGCCAGGTTTCCCTAAGACTTTCCCCCCGTATTTAGCGCCATCCATCATTCCGCACCTCTGACCAGCTTTCCAGTTCCTGCCGATGAAAACATCCCCACAGCACGATGGTCCGCACCACCTATGCTTCACCGTGGGGGATGGTGTTCTCGGGGTGATGAGAGGTGAAGGTCTGCGCCAGACATAGTGTTTTCCTTGATGGCCAAAAAAAGCCTAATTCTAGTCTCATCTGACCGTGAGTACCCTCTTCCATATGTTTGGGGAGTCTCCCACATGGCTTTTCGGCGAACGTAGCAAATGTGTTTGTTTATTTTTTTTTTTTAAGCAAATGGCTTCTTTTCTGGCCACTTCTTCCATAAAGCCCTTCTCTGTGCGTGGCACTGCTTAAAGTGGTCCTATGGACAGATACTCCAACTCCGCTTGAGGAGCTTTGCTGCGTTCCTTCCAGGGTTTCTTTGGTCTCTTTGTTGCCTCTCTGATTAATGCCCTTTGCCTGGTCCATTAGTTTTAAGGTGGGTGGCTTTCTTGGCAAATGGTTTGTTGTGTCCATATTCTTTCATTTTTTAAACAATGGATTTAATGGTTCTCCGGGGATGTTCAAAGTTTCTGATATTTTTTATAACCCAACCCTGATCTGTACTTCTCCACAACTTTGTCCTGACTTCAATGGAGAGCTCCTTGGTTTCATGCGCCGCTTTTGCTTGCTGTTGCAGACTCTGGGGCCTTTCAGAACAGGTGTATATATACTGAGATCATGTGACAGATCATGTGACACTTAGATTGCACACAGGTGGACTTATATTTTAACTACTTATGTGACTTCTGAAGGTAATTCGAATCCAGGCTCTGCTCGCAGCCGGCCGCAGACCGGGAGATCTATGAGGCGGCGCACAATTGGCCCAGCGTCGCCCAGGTAGGGAGGGAATGGCCGGCAGGGATGTGGCCCGGTTGATAGAGCATGGCGTTTGCAATGCCAGGGTTGTGGGTTTTGATTCCACGGGGGCCAGTATTTAAAAAAAAATACAAAAAAAAATGTATTCACTAACTGTAAGTCGCTCTGGGATAAGGCATTACCTGCTAAATGACTAAAATGTAAATATGGAATGTAATTGGCTGCACCAGATCTTATTTAGGGACTTTGCAGTAAAGGGAGGAATACATGCAAAGTGCACGCACTCCATTTTTTACGTTATTTATTTATTTTGAATTTTTGAAAACAAGTTATGTTTTTTCATTTTACTTCACTAATTTGGACTATTTTGTGTATGTTCATTACATGAAATCCAAATAAAAATTCAATTTAAATTACAGTTGTAATGCAACGATAGAAAATCGCCAAGGGGGGATGAATATTTGCAAGGCACTGTGATTACACATTGCATTGTAATGTCAAATTCACCATGCAAGTGGTGCGTAAAAGCCCAAAAAGACAGAGCAAAAAGGTGAAAACCTCACGTTACCCATGGTTACTCAGTTATGTATCCCAGGGGAGCCTCGAATTTTGTACCCACAATTGTGAGTTTTGTAAGGTACCCAAAACACAAACTGACGATTTATATGTGTTAATTTTTGACATTGTCAACTAAATGAAATCAATCAAAACTTACTGTTAGTTACTTTAATTAGTGCACAAGATAACATTTGATTTACGAATGCTTCTTTGGTTATTTATTCTTCTAACACAGTCCATAACATCCTTTTATTGAGAATTTTTTATTAGCTTGATTCTGAAGCTTTCACAATTCCATGGCAAAAATTAACTGGAGACCTCGACAGGGGGCGTTATCTGCTCTCGACTTTTTCACAATAACAAGACATATGAGATTTTAACAGTCGAGACAAAATTAATCTATCAAAATTACCCAATTTGAGGGGTAAATGGCAGCTTTGCAAGTTTAAAAAGTGTATGCAGCGTTGCTTTAAAACACAAATCTAAGTAATAGTAAAAAAACAAATAAGAGATGAAAAACTTCAAGAGTGGCCCCTTTAATCAATCAATCATTCAAATGTATTTATAAAGCCCTTTTTACATCAGCAGGTCACAAAGTGCTATACAGAAACCCAGCCTAAAACCCCCAACAGCAAGCAATGCAGATGTAGAAGCACAGCTGGGCAAGGAAAACCTCCGAAGAAAGGCAGAAACCGTCGAAGCACTCACATATCTGTAGCCATGAAATGCTTTGAAAGGCTGGGCTTAGCTCACATCTACACCATTATCCCAGACACCCTGGACCCACTCCACCTCGCATACCAACCCAACAGATCCACAAATGATGCAATCTCTATTGCACTGACCTACACTGCCCTTTCCCACCTGGACAAAAGCAACACACTTTTTTTCCTCTGGTTGCACATTTAACATGCTGGTAGAAATGAGGTAGAACGGATTTAAGTTTCCCCTGCAAGTCTCCGGCTACTAGGAGCGCTGCCTCTGGATGAGCGTTTGCCTGTTTAGTTATGGCCTTATACAGCTCATTGATGCAATTTAATGCCAGCATTGGTTTGTGGTGGTAAATAGGACAGCAATTAAAAATATAGATGAAAACTATTTTGGTAAATAGTGTGGTCTACCAAGCTTATCATAAGAACTCGAGACTTCCTTAGTATTTGACCTTGTGCACCAGCTGTTGTTCACAAATATACACAGACCGCCACCCCCTTGTTTGCTGGAGTCAGCCGTTTTATCCTGCCGATGTGGTGCGTATATCCCGCCAGCGGTATGAGTTGTCCATGCCCGCCGCTCAGCCACGACTGGTGAAACATAAGATATTACAGTTTTTTATGTCCTGCTGGTAGGATAACCGTAATATTAGATAATTCTAATATATTTTCAAATGATTGAACATTGGCTAATAGGATTGATGGAAGAGGAGCTTATTCGCCGGACCCAAGGCACCCTGATCTACGTCACGGCATTTTTTCCCATGGAATGACGGGGACTGGGCCTTGTAGGGTGTCTGTAGGATAAGATCCTTCACAGCCCGACCTGTTGAAGAAAAAAAATCTTCGTCCAATACTAGGTGAGGTAATCACAGTCCTGATATCCAGATGCTCTTTTTGGAGGTTATAAGAGACAATGGCAGAAACATTATGTACAGAATAAATTACAAATAACGCGAAAAAAGAACACACATAATAGTACACAATTGGTTAGAGGGCTGTAAACGGCAGCCATCTTTTCCGGCGCCATCTATCACCGCTTGGTATAAGACCTGATTGGCATCCGACCGCAAGGCGCTAGCAGAGGGTGGTGCGAACGCCCCAGCACATCACTGGAGCCGAGCTTCCTGCCATCCAGGACCTCTATACCAGGCGATATCAGAGCAAGGCCCTAAAATTTGGGTCAAAGACTCCAGCCACCCAAGTCATAGACTGT
>NW_025540189.1:0-9168 GCF_020615455.1 Coregonus clupeaformis | reverse complement strand
CCCAATACACTTGCAACGCTCAAAACAATGATCACTGCTGGCCTTTTACACGTAACAAATGCCATTGTCAAGAGTGAAATCTTGTGTTATGCAATTTAATGCTAGCCTCCCATGGGCAAACGAGGCTAATAGTACACATGCATGTAACAGGTCAAAGAATTACAGATTTTTGCAACCTGTTTCATTTTCTATTTTTTTATTTTATTTTGTGAGTTGACTTCACCAAAATATTGTATTGTTCAGCATTTCGTTAGTCTAAGGGGATATTGGGAGAGCATAGTTATGCGCCTCTAGAGTTGGTGTTAAGTTATATGGAGGGATGTTGTGCTTTTCTTAGTCTGCATTTGTATTCGGCTGGGAGAGGTACGTGGGTTACTTCGAGCGGGATCATAAACTTGAGATATACCTGCTTAAAAACTAAAACGTTTCAGTGCACATAGTAACTTTGTATGGTATATTATATGATGAGTGTACTGATACGATTAATCAAGCTGTGTCGTGAATATAGCCATTTTGGAGAGTTGGAGAAATTGCTAACTCAGCTAACTTGTGTTCTGTTTAGCTGTAAGTTAGCAATCACCATTCTCATCCTCTTGTGACGAAGCTCACGTTGTTCTTTTGAGTTTGATTCTGGTCGAGGGTAGAGTGTTGAACATTTTCTCTTTTGATGTTGAATATGGTATGTATTCCTTCAGGCTAAAAATGTGTTCATTTAAAATGTTTTTATGTATTGATTATGTTTAATGGCACTAAAATCAAATGTGAAGGATTAAGTATGTTGCTTCTGTTGCATATTACTGTATGTATTACCTGTTTGAAAGATGGTTTAGGTATGTTGCACTTAGTATTAATATAAAGGCTAAAAGCTAGAGTTTTTGGCAGAGATAATATGAATATGACACATACATAAGATATACACCAGATGGGTGTTTATTTTCCAATGATAGTTGTATTTTATTCCTATGTAGTATTTTTGAATGTGATTATACTTGAGTTCAGCTTGTATTCCGGCAGTTGGGAGAGGCTGGATTCTTGGTCGAGGGTAGAGTGTTGAACATTTTCTCTTTTGATGCTGAACAGTCTGCATTGTACTCGCCCGGGAGAGAGTGAGAGAGCTGTACAAATAGTGCTCAATAACGCGCAGTGTGTTGTCTTCTAGTGCACCGAAACAACGCAGTGGCGCAAGACAGACCGCGCCGCTGCCTACATTACAGCAGCGGACCCGGATAATCTTCGCTTCAGATCATCGCCAGGTGATCGCCGGTGGTTGCTGTGACAAGCAGGAACCTCTTTCTGGAACGCTGACAAGATAGAAGGGCAACACAATAATGTGTAAAGGCTCTTAATTGCTTATACCCCAGCTACTTTATCATTGTGTACAATTTTTTTTATATATTCACATGTTTTGCTGATTCACATATCATTACCTATAGTCTCATTTACAACTTTATAAAAAAATAAAAATAAAAATGGCTGGATGGCAGGGATGCGCAGACACCATTTATTGTTGGAGATGCTGCAGGGGTAAGCCTGGGGAGGGGCAGGTTTATAGGAGTATGGTGGGGAGCACGCGGTTAGGGGTGCTGGTAACTAGGCAGATCTGTACTGGACCCACTGACGCTTACGCACTGATGAATATTCCTCCGCACCACACATGAGTAGCTTAAGAGATGCTCCAGACATTGCAAGCAGCGTTAGTTCAGTGGGCTGGGTCCTGCATTTTCAACACTCAGCACCCAAACAGATGAATATTCTCCACGTCAGCCAGTGTCTAGTTCACATGCAGTTCTCCAGACCTAGGAGTCCGAAGCTGCTATGGCAGGAGAGAACATTGCTAGCCAATTACAGAGATCTGTTGGTAGTGCAGATAACCAAACCACTCCTACGCCCTAGCCTGAACTTAGGATATGTGACAGTCTGATTTGAACATGAGGGTCGCAAAGTTAGTCATGAAGACAGATGTCAAAGAGCCGCACTTCAGGGCAGGTATGGAACAGACAAACACACAGTGCATGAGTGGGAAGAGATTATGAGCCATTTGCGAATAAGAGGGGTGTACACCCGCAAGAGCACTCCCAGGAGATAATGTCAAGCTGACTAATGGGAAAGGCCGTAGAGGACATTGTTAAAGTTACCCTGCGCAGAGTATGCCATCGCGGCAGCCAGCTGGAGAACTCCAAGCTCGCCTTTGAGTATTCTGAAACAACATTTCAGTGAGTTAACCTACCCCTCTATGCCTTTAGCAGATTTCTATAACACACTTCCTCTGGCTGGAGAAAGTCCCATGGACTATTGGATACGCTTGAACAAGGCTGTGGATGTCGCGAGATGAGTGCTGAGAAGGCAGGGGCGAAACATTGAGGACCCTCTCACGAAGTCACTAATGATGCTGGTGAAACAATGTCCCGACTCCCGCTCTTGCAAGTGTCCTAAAGCGCAAAACAGCTGAAAAGTGGACAGCAAATGAGATTCACAGAACACCTCGTTGAACATCAGAGAGAGAGGCTAGAATAATGTGTCAAGCCAAATCTTACCGAGCCAAAGAACATTGGTGCACATGCTCAGCATTAACCACAGAGAGACAGTCGCTGCTGAAACCCAACAGACCTTACTGGTTACCCAAAGGCAATGGGCTTCATCCCTCGACAGAGAGCATCTGCAGCTGCAGTCTCTCATTGGCTATTTGCTGGACCGTGTGCTAGAGCAGACGGCACACACAACAGCAGCTTGTGCTACTCAAGCAGGGGGGCCAGCAGCCATTGTTCAGAGTAGATGTAAAGTCTGTCAGTCTGCCGAACATTCAACTACTGCACACTCCTGTGTAGGACAGGGCGAACTCTGTATGGGCTGTTACAAGCCCGCCACTGGAAGAGAGAATGCTAACAGCGCCGGCCACTTTAACGCTCAGCCACAGTTAGCTTACTACACACCTAACCTGAGCAAGCTGGGAAAGCGTTTAAACTAGATAGCCCACACACTGGAAAGGGGAATGCGTGAGCCGCTGAAGATTCAACCTTGAAAAAAGTGAAGAATTGAAGAAAAATACAGCCAATGTCTGTAAAGCAATGTCTGATAATTGACGAATGTAATTGTTCGTAGCTTCACAGAGTTGAGACGCCCAGGATTATTTCACGCACCGGTGACAGTTAATGGCTGTGCTCAGTTGCAAGGTCTCGACAGGCTCAAATGGCTGCACAACAATGATAAGTGAAGAGGCAGAGAGAGACTACTATCGGATATGCCCTTGACCCCACACTCAAGAACTCTCATTGGCATATCATCCTTGTTGGCTGTAGGAGTACAAGTGCGCCCTAAGTGCATGTATGACATGGAACTAAGTCTGTATGGGGGTAAAAGTGCATGGTCCCAGTTCTGGTGATCACTGGCCAGAAAGACGACATAATAGTAGGCACCAACATGTTGAAACATGTACTGCACCAGCTTGAAAACGAGAATAGTTAGTGGACACTTATCTCGAGCAACACAAAAGGGTCTCCAGATGGCGTAACAGTTTCTAGAAATGAAGACCAAGTCTCCACAAGATGGAGGGGTGAAGATGTCCCAGGAAAAGTAGGGACAGTGAAGCTTAACTCAGGCGGTGACTCTCCTTCCCAAACAAGAGTACCTGCTGTGGGGAAGACTGCCAAGTAATATACCCAAGTCACCTGGGAGTACATATGGTGGAGCCTACAACTCCAGGTGTGTGCCTCGGGGCATTATGGTGGGGGAGAGTGGTAACACCGCCGGTGGGGGAGATGGCTGGACTCCCATGAAAGTCAATTAAATATCTCAGACAAAACCACTCTCAATACTGAAAAGGAACAGCAAGCTTAAGCGGATCGCCTCTACTTGGTGTTGTAGCTGAAGATCTCACAATGTTCCAGGGTTCCTGTCAGAGTGATGCTGGCTCTGTTGGAGTGACTTGTGGAAGAGGGAGCAAACAACGGTGACTCCGAAAGACAGATGCACAGTCTGGTCTAGGAAATTCAATGATATTGATCTTGGAAGCTGAGCCCCCCACCAAGCTCCAACTCTGTGACATTGCTGGAGAAATATCAGGGATATATTTTCAAAGATAATCTTTGACTGTGGAGAAGCCAAGGGCTTTGCCTATAGGATCCGCCTCACTGACGACCGTCCCTTCCGCCTTACATATCGCAGAGTGCCGCCAGCCCACTATCAAAAGCTGCGCCAAGTTCTCACCGAGATGGAGTGAACAGGAAATCATACGCAAATCAATGAGTGAATATGCTTCTCCACTCGTGGATGGTTTGGAAGAAAATGCAACTCGGATATGCACAGACTTTCGCTGGCTGGAATGCAAGAACTATCAAGGATGCTCATCCTTTGCCCCATCAATCGGATAAGCTTGGTGCCCTTGGCGTTAATGCTGTCTTCAGGCACCCGCTGACCTCACGCCTGGATTTTATAACTTGCCCATGCATGAGGAGGACAAAAAGTATACCGCCTTCACAACACCATTAGGCCTGCACGAGTATAACAGAATGCCTACAGGGGCTTTGCAACAGTCCAGCGTCTTCATGAGGATGGATGATGAGTAGTATCTTTGGCGATCTTAACTTCAGCAGCCTCATAGTGCTACCCTAGATGATCTCTTGATATTTGCCCAAGCAGCCCTCAGAGCAGATTAGGGAGGTTGCTTTCCAGGGAGTCTACGGGAGCACAACGCAAACCAGCGCTGAGTCCAAAAAAGTGCCATCTGTTGCGGAGATCTGTGAAGTTTCTCGAGGCCATCGTTCAGTGACGGTGTTGCTAAGTTGACCCAGAGAAGGCCGAGGCTGTCACCAAAAATGTCAAAGAGGGAATTGTGAGAAGATGATGGCTGCACTCTTCAGTTCGCAGAGTGAATGCTCCTGGGGATGGTGGCTTATCACCAACACCACATACCAAATTGCTCCTCCACTGAAACCCCTGCTCTCACTGCAGCTGGCCAGAAACGGAGAGGAAAGGCCGGGAAGTCAGTCAGAACATGCGTGGAGTCCACAGGAAGCCCGAACCCGCGGATTGGACCCCTGACTGCGCATTCCGTCGCGGTCTTAAGGAGAAGCTCCTGGAATTGTGTGGTCCTTAGCCGTCCAGACCTTTCTAAGCCCTTGGTTTTGTCCATTGGATAAAGCGCTCCTTGATGGCCTTGGGGGAGTTCTGTCCCAGATACAGAAGGAGAAACGAAGGCACGCCCAGACGCTTCTTTCCAGCAAGACCCTCACTGGCTCACAAAAGAGGTATCCTGCCTCACCGACTGGAGTTCTTGGCGCTCCAAATGGGAGTGTTTGTGAAAAATTCACATGGAGTTACAGGGCCACACTTTTACAGTGTGACCGCACAACAAAACTTTGACCCATATAATGAGACGCTAAAACCAAAACTTGACGCTTAGAACAGTGGCAGAAAGCTTTCCCCCTACACCTTCAGTATCAAACATATCTTAAAGGAACATTGTGGCAGATGCTCCTGAGTAGAGATCCGTTACTAAACCAGTGAGCCAAAGGTTGACGCATGAGCCCCCAGTGGAAGTCTTTTGGCCGAGGGTGAGGGAAACCAAAGAGGAGAAAGTCCAAGATCTCTTCCTGGAGTAAGACCCAGTTCCAGAGCACTTGATGCAGGGTGCTGCAACTGTGGACCCCACTCACAGGCTAACCGGCAGTCAAAGAACCCTCCTTTGCTGTGAAATCTGCTTGTGAAGCTCATGTAGAGGGGAAAGGGGAGCAGAGATAAGAGCACCACAAGTTTCTCAATGTTCTTCCAGGCGGTGCCCTCAGAACAAGACACACTTCCAGCCCTCATCGGGCGCAGCTGAGGCACAGCCAGGAAATAGATCCCAGGAGTCCCCCCGAGGGGTGAGCCACCACCTAGGCGAGGGAGGAGGAGAGAAGTTAGGCTCCCTTGAACGACCCAGACACTGTGCAAGCAGTGGCACCATCTAAAAAGTCCAGACGAGTCTCAGTAGGGGAACACAAAGACCCAATAAGCAGAGAGAAGAGGTATTAGTTTGTAGCTGTCCAGCTTAAGCGCCAAAGCTCTCGCTGGTGTGCATGACTTCACTCAAGGGCAGCTAGGACAGCACCTCGCCCGACAGCGTTTTTTGGCCGCCACTGGGAAAGACATCACAGGAATATGTGGAAATGCTGCCAACGCTGTATTTGCAGAAGACCCTGAACCAGCTGCCCGAGCTCCCTTGGAGAGCATTCGCAGAGCTTCCTGGCACCCATGGAGTCTGCTGTGCATTGATTTTTGGGAGCGCTGAGGAGATCCGTCGATGGTAGTCATAACAGACCACTTTACAAAATTGGCCTATGCCTTTCCCCTATCGGAACCAAAACTGCAAAGCAACTAGCTTAAGAAGGATGGGATAACGTTATTCTGCATCTATGGTTTCAGAGCGAATGGCCATCTGCACGGGGCCACCTTTGGGAAAGGCAAACTCATAGCTGAACTCTTGGCCTCACGGGATACAGAAAACACACACAACAGCATACCATCCCATGGGAAATGGGCAAACCGAAGGTTCAGCAGACACTTGGCAGCATGTTGCGTGGCCCACCCCCTGGGACAAGCCAAGCAAACACTGGGGCCCAACTAGATACAGACTTTGACTTTGCGTAAGTAATGCCACCTGATCATGCAGAACAACTGGATATCCTTCCATTCTATTTGATGTATGGTCGAGAGTGCCCAGACTCCCAGTGACATGGTCTTCAAACAAGTCTTGAGGGATCCAGTCGCGGTGAATTATAAGACCTATGTCAGAAACTGATGGCGAATCCCTCTATGTGGCCGCCGACATAGCTCAGCAGCATGCGAGGAAAGGACAGCAACATCAAGCCGCCACATAGCTACAACAAGAGGCCGTAACCCACTTGAACGCTAAGCGACCGAAGTTTTGTTAAGGCCAACAAAGCCAGAGAGAGGGAAGAGGAAGTTAGCTTGATGGCGGGAAGCCACTATGTATACCATCATAGACCGAAACCCTCAGACTCACGCTTACAAAGTCAGACGCAAAGGGGAAAAAACAAAAGTTGTCTAATTGGAATTTGGATGTTGGACGTGTTGCCCATGCCAGAACCAAAGTTAAGAAGAGACGAATGGAGCATTGCCCTTGATGTGGCCAGGTGAGTTTCAGCCTCCTTCTGTTGATGCTTTGAGTGGCCTAGCAGTAGACGCTTCTGAGGACCGTACATGTTCGTGGTTGAAACCAGATCCTCTGACTCTGAGTCTATTGGAGAAGCTACATGAGTCTGAGATGGAGAATGAGAGATGCCCTACTCTCTGTCCAGGAAGTCTGTTCAACTGACACCCACGAGAGCCCAGTCTCCAGAGGTCAGAGGCCAAGGGGAAAATGAAATACCACCTGTGAGAGACTTGTCGGATTCCAGGACCCTGATTTGCACATGACTGACACTGACTCTGTTGTCTCTAATTGATGTTCCTAACTTAGATGAGACAGGGTCTTCGGACGCCAATTCACCTGTTACACTGATTGATAGTCAGATACCCTCCCAAGTACAAGGGTTTGAAAGTCAGGTTGTCAGGAACACGTACTGGGTATAATGTTAAGGCAGTCGATCATGATAGAGAACATGGTGCAAAACCCACTCACCAAGGGTTTTGTTACATGAGTCAGAAGGTCACTGTCTTTCCGTTTTCATTTTAGATACATTTTGAGATTAAGATATTTTTTCTTTATTACCAGTAGTATGACCTGAGTCATGAGATGTTCATAATGGAGGTAAAGTGTTCTTGGCGGGATTTTTGCGATGATGTGGTGGCAAGTAATTTATATTCGCTAGAAGGGCAGAAATGATCAACTGGTTGTTTTTTTTTAACTTACTTTGTAAGTAGCTTTATACGCTGTATATGGGAAATGGAGTCCCAGGGCTATCTTGACCAAGGCCAAGAGTTTTATTCTATATGTTTTTGGTTATTTTCCACCTCGAAGTGTGAAGTATTTTGGTGAAATTAAAGAGGTGAATGTAACAGGTCAAAGAATTACAGATTTTTGCAACCGTTTCATTTTCTATTTTTTTATTTTATTTTGTGAGTTGATTTCACTCAAAATATTGTATTGTTCAGCATTTCGTTAGGTTCTACAGATATTGGGGAGTTAGTTGTGTAAGTGCTACCCTCTAGAGTTGGTTAGTATGGAGGGATGTTGTGCTTTTTCCTCAGTCTGCATTGTATTCAAGCTGGGAGAGGTAATGTTCACTGCTGACATAAACTTGATATGTTCCGTTAAACCAAACGTTTGCGCACATAGTAACTTGTATGTATATTATATGATGAGTGTACGACATTTAATCAAGCTGTGTCGTGAATATAGCCATTTTTGAGAGTTGAGAAATTGCTAACTTAGCTAACTCGTGGTTCTGTTTAGCTGTAAGTTAGCAATCATCATTTTATCCTTCAGGACGGCTCACGTGTTCTTTTATGTTAGGTTGATTCTGGTCGAGGGTAGAGTGTTGAACATTTTCTCTCTTGATGTTGAACAGGTATGTATTCCCTATATCAGGTTAAAAATGTGTTCATTTAAAATGTTTTCATGTATTGATTAGTGTTTAATGTACCGAAAGCCCAAATGTTAATATCATATGTTGCTTCGTACATATTACTGTAAGGTATTACTTGCTTGAAAGATGGTTTATGTCATGTTGCACAGTATTAATATAAAGGCTAAAAGCTCAGAGTTTTTGGCAGAGATAATATGAATATGACACATACATAAGATATACACCAGATGCAATGTTTATTTTCCAATGATGTTGTATTTTATTCCTTGTATTTTTGAATGTGATTATACTGAGTCTGCATTGTATCTCAGCTGGGAGAGGCGGATTCGGTCGAGGGTAGAGTGTTTAACATTTTCTCTGTGATGCTGAACAGTCTGTATTGTACTGGCTGGGAGAGTGCGAGAGAGCTGTACACAATAAAGTGCCTTCAAGTACGCGCGTGTTGTCTTCAGTGCACCGGAACACAAACGCAGTAGTCGGCAGAGACAGACCGCGCCGGCTACACGCGGATGCAACTGCACAATTGCGCGCAGGCAAAGCACACGTGCGCAAAGTACATCGACGGCCCTTATGCTTAATAATATCGCCGAAGTCAAGAGTGAAATCTTGTGTTATAATTTAATGCTAGCCTGCTATGGCAAAC
>NW_025540188.1:0-9172 GCF_020615455.1 Coregonus clupeaformis | reverse complement strand
CAATCTGTATTGGCTGGGTAGAGCAGGTATGTTGCTATCTCAATGAGTATTGGCTGGGTGAAGCATGTTGCTACCACCTATCTAGCCTATAGCCGTCAGATCAATGAGTATTGGCTGGGTAGAGCAGGTACGTTGCTATCTCAATGAGTATTGGCTGGGTAGAGCAGGTACGTTGCTATCTCAATGAGTATTGGCTGGGTAGAGCAGGTACGATTTGCTATCTCAATGAGTATTGGCTGGGTAGAGCAGGTACGTTGCTATCTCAATGAGTATTGGCTGGGTAGAGCAGGTACGTTGCTATCTCAATGAGTATTGGCTGGGTAGAGCAGGTACGTTGCTATCTCAATGAGTATTGGCTGGGTAGAGCAGGTACGTTGCTATCTCAATGAGTATTAGCTGGGTAGAGCAGGTACGTTGCTATCTCAATGAGTATTGGCTGGAGTAGAGCAGGTACGTTGCTATCTCAATGAGTATTGGCTGGGTAGAGCAGGTACGTTGCTATCTCAATGAGTATTGGCTGGGTAGAGCAGGTACGTTGCTAACACCTATCTAGCTTATATCCGTCAGATCTGTGGATATGTAAACCAACACTAAAGCATTACAGGCTAAAAGGACAGATAATAGTCTAGAAGTTGATGTACAGGGTAATTCAGTATGCAAGAACATGGTAAAAGTACACAAAGTGCTGGCAGTGACAGAATGGTTCATAACAACTATGGAATGAACAGAAAGAAGGGTTCAGAACAAATGCTTACAGTGAGGGGAAGAAAGTGTTTGATCACCTGCTGATTTTGTACGTTTGCCCACTGACAAAGACATGACAGTCTATAATTTTAATGGTAGGTTTATTTGAACAGTGAGAGACAGAATAACAATAACAAAATCCAGAAAACGCATGTCAAAAAATGTTATGAATTGATTTGCATTTTAATGAGGGAAATAAGTATTTGACCCTCTGCAAAACATGACTTAGTACTTGGTGGCAAAACCCTTGTTGGCAATCACAGAGGTCAGACGTTTCTTGTAGTTGGCCACCAGGTTTGCATACATCTCAGGAGGGATTTTGTGAAGGTTTTGAGCCTGACGTTTGGCAACTCGATCCTTCAGCTCCCTCCACAGATTTTCTATGGGATTAAGGTCTGGAGACTGGCTAGGGCACTCCAAGACCTTAATGTACTTCTTGTTGAGCCACTCCTTTGTTGCCTTGGCCGTGATTTGGGTCATTGTCATGCTGGAATACCCATCCACGACCCATTTTCAATGCCTTGGCTGAGGGAAGGAGGGGTTCTCACCCAAGATTTGACGGTACATGGCGCCAGCTTGGGGGCTGTGATGTCTCCACTGGGGAGGGGCTGAGGGCTGATTCAGTGCTGCTCCTTACAAGCAGAGGAGTGTCTGGAGGAGAGAACACACAGGCAGGCAAACACACACACACACACACACACATAAACACACACACACACACACACACACACACACACATACAAACACATAAACAAGTCAGTCAGTAAAAGGGAAGCAACACATCAAAACAAACTAAACAAAACAACTCAGGTATCAGTATTGGCTGGGTGGATTAGGTATGCTGCTATCTCAATCTGTATTGGCTGGGTGGATTAGGTATGTTGCTATCTCAATCTGTATTGGCTGGGTGGATTAGGTATGTTGCTATCTCAATCTGTATTGGCTGGGTGGATTAGGTATGTTGCTATCTCAATCTGTATTGGCTGGGTGGATTAGGTATGTTGCTATCTCAATCTGTATTGGCTGGGTGGATTAGGTATGCTGCTATCTCAATCTGTATTGGCTGGGTGGATTAGGTATGTTGCTATCTCAATCTGTATTGGCTGGGTGGATTAGGTATGTTGCTATCTCAATCTGTATTGTCTGGGTAGATTAGGTATGTTGCTATCTCAATCTGTATTGGCTGGGTGGATTAGGTTTGTTGCTATCTCTCAATCTGTATTGGCTGGGTGGATTAGGTATGCTGCTATCTCAATCTGTATTGGCTGGGTGGATCCCTTTAAGAGTGTGCTCCTAATCTCAGCTCGTTACCTGTATAAAAGACACCTGGGAGCCAGAAATCTTTCTGATTGAGAGGGGGTCAAATACTTATTTCCCTCATTAAAATGCAAATCATTTTTGACATGCATTTTTCTGGATTTCTGTTTTTGTTATTCTGTCTCTACTGTTCAAATAAACCCACCATTAAAATGATAGACTGATCATTTCTTTGTCAGTGGCGAAACGTGCACAAAATCAGCAGGGGATAAAAATACTTTTTCCCCCTCACTGTATGTCCGCTGCTCTGTTCGGTCTGAGCAGACAGCTAACAGCCGGAATAATGTCATTGCATGTTGACACGTTGTAAATACCTTGGAGCAGCTAGTAAACTCCATCATCACATCCCACATCAGGACTATGACCTTAAAATGAAAGACACTGCCCAAGTTCTGTTCTAATGGCGAACGTGCATGAAGAAGAGCAGAATTCAAATATGACGTCATTGTTTTATGCACTATTCACAGAGTTTTTTTTATTTTTATTTTTTTTATTACTACGGCGCGGGATGGTTCAATTTGCCAATAAAATCAGCACAATCTACTTTTTCGGTTTTTCAAATTGCCGGCGTCTTGAAACTTAAAATTGGGATGATGTATACTGGCTAATGACCATACAAAAAAAAAGTAATGGAGAGCAATGTAAAATATATGGTAAGTGCATGGGGCCATCTTTATGGATCTCCACTATTCACTTCATAACAAGCGAAAGTAACCTTGTACTAGCCTTGAGAGAGCCAGCTGAGCAGAGTAACACTGCAGCAGTCTCAAAACCAGGACTCCAGAAACAAGGCTCTTAAAGGTTCCGCAAGCAGACAACACTATGAGACAGGAGTGAAAAATGTGCCAACAGAAAGTCTGAAACCATAAGCATACGGTACTCATCACTCTCTGCTGCGGAAAGACAGTGAGTGAGTGAGAGAGAGTGAGAGAGAGAGAGAGAGAGAGAGAGAGAGAGAGAGAGAGAGAGAGAGAGAGAGAGAGAGAGAGAGAGAGAGAGAGAGAGAGAGAGAGAGAGAGAGAGAGAGAGAGAGAGAGAGAGAGAGAGAGAGAGAGAGAGAGGGGGAAGAGAGAGAGAGAGAGAGAGAGAGAGACTGTAGCCTAAGTGTTTGGAGGGGAGAGTGACTCTCTAATGAAAGCCGTCCCAGAGACAGCTCTCCATGTGTAAAAAATCAGCGAAGGCCACCGCAAAATGTCTAACCACACCCCTCCTCAGCTCTGCTTCAAACCACGTCAGTCACCCAGTCACACACCAGCTAAATAAACACTCCTCACACACACAACCAACCTTGATCAGATCAGCCTGGGTTGTGATAACGTTACGACAGTGTCAGAGATAGACGGATTCATATCTACTGTATTAAAATCGCTATGAGTCCATCAGTGAGAAGACAACTCGAAAACAGTTGGGGTTCGACTGTGAGGTTGTTGTTCCCATGGGGTGCTTTGAGAGTTGTCACATTGCAATCGGCAACTTTGTCTCCATCTCTATTTCAGGCATCTCTCTATTTCAGGCATCTCTCTATTTCAGTCATCTCTCTATTTCAGTCATCTCGGCCAGGAGTTGGAACCAAAATTAATTTCCAATCGTTTCATTCTGAACAGAACCATTATTTTTTTCGTTCCGTTCCACTGTTCCGACCAGCAAAATAAAGTTCTGAACCGGTTCGAACCCAAAATAAATACTGCTTTATATCGTTCCTTTCTGTTCCTTTTTAAACCTCTGGAATATGTATATATACATTTTCATTCAGCTCGACATTAAATTAATTCACCAATCAGTGTCCGGATAGAGCAGCTTGCTGTGGAGCGGGTAAACCATTTAATCTGTATAGGAAAGTCGTTAACAGCAAATTGTATTTTTCCCGGTAACAGCATGGTTTAATCATTATGAAAGATAAACACACGCACTGTGCTGCCAGTCACAGTGTGGGACGCTCAGATGCAACTAAAAGAGTGAGAAGGATGGAGGAAGCTTGCCTTGATGGGCATTTTATGACGATGCATTGTCTGAATTAGGCCCATTGAATTATACCCTACGGAAGAGCGGCTTCTATGGAGGAACTTTGAATGTCTTTAAAACTTCTGAGTTGGTTTAACGTTGGACCAGAGCAAACGTTAGCTAGATAGCTAACAAGCTTGTGTGTGCAAAGCAGCACTAGAATTAAAAATAATAATAATTGGTCATTTAGCAGACGCTCTTATCCAGAGCGACTTACAGGAGCAATTAGGGTTAAGTGCCTTGCTCAAGGGTACATCGACAGATTTTTCACCTAGTCGGCTCGGGGATTAGAACCAGTGACCTTTCAGTTACTGGCACAACGCTCTTAACCACTAAGCTACCTGCCGCCCACAAAAACACGTCTTACCTTTTTGTAGTTAATAAATCTAATGTGAAACGTGATAACTATAGTATCCTTAACTAGTATTGAAAAAGTAAATCCATTATTTTCTACACTGGACAAAGATATGAATGCAACATTGTTGGTCCCATGTTTCATGAGCTAAAATAAAATCTGTTACATCCAAATTAGTGAGCATTTCTCCTTTGTCAAGATAATCCATCCACCTGACAGGTGTGGCATATCAAGAATCTGGGGGGATTGGCTGGGCCTGGGGCCTGGTCGGCTGGGCCTGGTCGGCTGGGCCTGGCTCCCCAGTGGGTGGTCCTATGCCCTCCCAGGCCCACCCATAGCTGTGCCCTGCCCAGTCATATGAAA
Organism: Coregonus clupeaformis; assembly: GCF_020615455.1. Taxonomy (NCBI): domain Eukaryota; kingdom Metazoa; phylum Chordata; class Actinopteri; order Salmoniformes; family Salmonidae; genus Coregonus; species Coregonus clupeaformis. The sequence continues at coordinate 4,392 of NW_025540188.1, read as the reverse complement.
TCCATAGATTAGGGCCTAATGAATTTATTTCAATTTAGTGATTTCCTTATATGAACTGTAACACAGCTAAATCTTTGCAATTGTTGCATGTTGCGTTTATATTTTTGTTCAGTATAATTAAACATCTCTCCCTAATTTCTGAATCATGCTTGTAATGTCACAATAGGCTACAGTATCCCATTATTCAGAGGGGGAGGGGCTACAGTAACCTATTATTCAGAAGGGGAGGGGCTACAGTAACCCATTATTCAGAAGGGGAGGGGCTACAGTAACCTATTCTTCAGAAGGGGAGGGGCTACAGTAACCTATTATTCAGAAAAAGAGGGGTTACAGTAACATATTCTTCAGAAGGGGAGGGCCTACAGTAACCCATTATTCAGAAGGGGAGGGGTTACAGTAACATATTCTTCAGAAGGGGAGGGGCTACAGTAACCCATTATTTAGAAGGGAAGGGGTTACAGTAACATATTCTTCAGGGGGAGGGGCTACAGTAACATATTATTCAGAAGGGAGGGCTACAGTAACCTATTCTTCGGAAGGGAGGGGCTAAAGTAACCTATGCCCGGACGGGAGGCTACAGTAACATATTATTCAGAAGAAGAGGGGTTACAGTAACATATTCAGAAGGGGAGGGGCTACAGCTATGCTTTGGAAGGGGAGGGGCAGGTAGCCTACACACACACTGGTAAAGATGTCCAGCTGGAAGACATACACTGGAAGAAGATTCTGATTGACAGAATGCCCAGAATGTAAAATAACATTATTAACCGGTTCCCATGCTTTTAAAATAACGGTTCTGTTCCAGAACAGTATAGATCAGTTTGTTTTCGGTTCGGGTTCTGTTCCTCAAATAATTTTGTTATTTTCCAGTTTTTGGAACCGGTTCCAACCCTTGATCTCGGCAAACGGAACCGAATCAGCTAAGGCTGTCAGGAGACATTACTATTTCAGTAACTTTCTCAAGTACTGTAGGCTGGGCTGAAGTACTGTAGCTAAGAATACCTTCATCACTGTGATTAACCCACTAGAGACCAGGAGAATACCTTCATCACTGTGATTGACCCACCAGAGACCAGGAGAATACCTTCATCACTGTGATTGACCCACCAGAGACCAGGAGAATACCTTCATCACTGTGGTTGACCCACCAGAGACCAGGAGAATACCTTCATCACTGTAATTAACCACATCAGTGCATTTGTTACAATAATAATCCATATAAAGTAGTCATTTGTTAAAATAGAGGCACGTGTGAATGTGAAACCATTGTTAAATACTCTAAAATACTGAGATAATGGGAAATCCAATGAGAGATGGCTGATCTTGCTCTGTTGGAAGATTTGGCAACGCTGCATTTTGCAGAACGACGTTTTTTAGAGACAGGTGGGACTTTTTCTGCAGAAAATTGGCTCATCAGATATTGTCTTCACAAAAACTAATCTTATAGGATCTTTGCGATGATTCAAGACCTACTTTAGAAAGGCAAAGACATGCTATTCCGGTGCACGTCCAAGTCCACCCACTTTCAGCTGGAGCTTGGCATCCCACAGCCCTCGATGAACTGATGTTTTGCACATGCAATCACCAGCAAAACGAACAGTTGCCTACAATTTCAATTTCCATACACCATCACACAACACATTGAAGTCAAGAGGGGTTTCTTTGCCATCAATGGGTTCCCAAATACGAACTTAACAGAAAAAAAGCTTCCACTCTTAACGTGCAGGTGATAGGTTATGCCGAAAGACGCTGCTGAATGTGGTGGCAAGGTGGCCAGGTGGAACGCACAACTTGTTCGTTCTGCAGAACAGCAATGTTGGCCTATACGCCTACAGGACGGAGCTGTTGAGGATGGATGGCTGGTGTGAATGTTTAAACGACATTGGGATTAATGTTTAGAAAAAATCCCTAACCGAACAGGCTTCAATCATCATCATAAAGGGAAAATGTTTAATGTTACAAATACCTAACGCAACAATGCTGTAGTGTTAAGAGGAGACGTGTATATTTACAATGATTTCCCATGGATATGAAGCTTCCACACGTCATTGTCATTAACAGCTGGACAAATGGCAGAGAATGAGACAGGAAGCAACAGCAGCTAAGTTCTGTAAGGCAATGCTTTTGAGAAGTTAAATGAGAAGGTGGTTAAATAAATGCTATCTTTGCAAGGTGGAATTGAGCTGCAACGGCAGTGCAGGTGCAAATCAAAAATCAAAATCAAATTACATTTATATGTCACATACACGTGTTTAGCAGATGTTATTGCGGGTGTGGCGAAATGTTTGTGCTTCTAGCTCCGACCGTGCAGTAATATCTAACAAGTAATATCCAACAATTTCCCAACATATACCCAGTACACACAAATCTAAGTAAGGAATGGAATTAAGAATATATACATATATGGACAAGCAATGACAGAGCGGCATAGACTAAGATACAGTAGAATATTATAGAATAGAATGCAGTATATACATATGAGATGAGTAGTGCAAGATATATAAACATTATTAAAGTGACTAGTGTTCCATTTCTTAAAGTGGCCAGTGATTTCAATAGGCAGCAGCAGCCTCTAATGTGCTAGTGATGGCTATTTAACAGTCTGATGGCCTTGAGATAGAAGCTGTTTTTCAGTCTCTCGGTCCCAGCTTTGATGCACCTGTACTGACCTCGCCTTCTGGATGATAGCGGGGTGAACAGGCAGTGGCTCGGGTGGTTGATGTCCTTGATGTTCTTTTTGGCCTTCCTGTGACATCGGGTGCTGTAGGTGTCTTAGAGGGCGGGTAGTTTGCCCAGGTAATGCGTTCGGCAGACCGCACCACCCTCTGGAGAGCCCTGCGGTTAGCGGGCGGTGCAGTTGTCGTACCAGGCGGTGATACAGCCCGACTGGATGCTCTCATGCATCTGTAAAAGTTTGTGAGGGTTTTAGGTGCCAGGCCAAATTTCTTCAGCCTCCTGAGGTTAAAGAGGCTCTGTTGCGCCTTCACCCACACTGTCTGCGTGGGTGGACCATTTCAGTTTGTCGGTGATGTGTACGCCAAGGAACTTGAAGCTTTCCACCTTCTCCACTGCGGTCCCGCTCGATGTGGATAGGGGGTGCACCCTCTGCTGTTTCCTGAAGTCCACGATCATCTCCTTTGTTTTGTTGACGTATAAACAAAACAGAGCCAAATAAAACATTTTGTTCAATCTCTGACACTGCTATAGCACCTCTATTTCAGACTGTAATTTTTTTGGGGGTTGCACCGTTGTATTTCATGGTACAGCGTTGTATTTTCCCCACAGGCTTTAAAGAGATGATTTTGACCATATATGGTTAATTGGGGAGTTTCAAAATGCAAATGGCCAAGGTTGTGCACGAGCACTAAGGCTGAGAACAACTGGTATGTATCAACAGTGACCTCCTACCGATGTGCACATGACGCTCTTAGGAACGTTTGATAAATCACACGTTTCCAATGCGTCTGAACATTCTAAATTCCATTCCTAAGCAGTATTTTAGAATATTTCTATGCAACATTGATACATGTTGCGTAGAATACCTTCATCACTGTGATTAACCCACCAGAGTTAGAAATCAAGACACTGCACATGCTCCATCTACCATAATAGAATGTTTCAAACCGTGGGTTAAATCATTGCTCTTTTCACAAGGCTTTTAAACTGTCAATCCATCATTCCAACGTGCGTACTACCTGGGAAATGATGAAGTTTCTCTCCATTTCTATTTTCAGCAACTTTCCAAGTAGGACCCAGGGATGAAGTACAGTGTCCATTCTGTCTACGCACTGGTCCAGTGTTTCCCAACTCCTGCCCAGGACAAACTCCGGACAAACTCATTCAGGGCTTGATGATGAGTTGACAAGTTGAATAAAAGGTGTGCTTGTCCGGTGGGCCTATTTATACTTTTAGAAATTGCAAATAGGTCAAAGGGTCAAACTAAATGCTACACGGTTCCCAATTCTTGTTTTATATAGCTCAATTGTAAAGAAAGGACAGGTGATCTTTATAGAATCAGTGAATGAATGGTACCATTTCATGCTAACACTAAGTGGATTCAGCCACCATAATCAATACGCTTCAGCTACAATAATCAATACCCAGCTACCATAATCAAAACGATCCAGCTACCATAATCAATACGATCCAGTTACCATAATCAATACGAACCAGCTACCATAATCAATACGATCCAGCTACCATAACCAAACATTTTTAAAAATGTAGTGGGAATCATTACTCTTTCCCAAGACTTTCGGAAACTATCTAATCTATGATCCAGACTCATCCGTGATTAGTGTAGTGAAGGTAAAGAGAGATGGAGAAGGGGCTGTGGAGACAGAGAGATAGAGAGAGATTGAAAAGAGAGAGACGGAGAAAGATTAAGAGAGA
>NW_025540187.1:0-9181 GCF_020615455.1 Coregonus clupeaformis | reverse complement strand
TTAAACAAACAAAGTACTTTTTGTAGAATCAAGAGACTTTATTACACAAGCAATAGAGCTGAGCAGTCCATCTTACCTTACAGGCCTAACTCAATATTAGGCAACTAATAACACCATAGAGAATCAAATCAAGCTTTATTTATACAGCACATTTCAGACATGGAATGGAACTCAATGTGCATCACAGGAAAAAAACGAATAAAACAATTAAAATAAAACTAAATATTTACTACACAAATATAAGAGGATAAAAAAACTAAAGAATTACAATAAAAAATGCACGACTAAAAAGCACCCTGAGGAAAAGCAACACTAAAAAGGTGTGTTTTAAGATCAATTCTTTAAAATGCCACAGTTTCGTTCCTCCTCATACACCTTAGCCAAATGCATTTAAACTCAGTTTTTCACAATTCCTGACATTTAATCCTATGAGATTTTTGTCTTAGGTCAGTTAGGATCACCACAATTAGTTGGGTGAATTTTGGCCCATTCCTCCTGACAGAGCTAGTGTAACTGAGTCAGGTTTGTAGACCTCCTTGCTCGAACATGCTTTTTCAGTTCTGCCCACAAATGTTCTATAGGATTGAGGTCAGGGCTTTGTGATGGCCACTCCAATACCTTGACTTTGTTGTCCTTAAGCCATTTTGCCACAACTTTGAAAGTATGCTTGGGGTCATTGTCCATTTGGAAGACCTATTTGCGACCAAGCTTTAACTTCCTGACTGATGTCTTGAGATGTTGCTTCAATATATCCACATCATTTTCCTTCCGCATGATGCCATCTATTTTGTGAGGTGCACCAGACCCTCCTTCAGCAAATCACCCCCACAGCATGATGCTGCCACCCCCGTTCTTCACAGTTGGGATGGTGTTCTTCGGCTTGCAAGCGCCCCCCCCTTTTTCCTCCAATCATAACGATGGTCATTATGGCCAAACAGTTCTTTTTTTGTTTCATCAGACCAGAGGACATTTCTCCAAAAAGTACAATCTTTGTCCCCATGTGCAGTTGCAAACCGTAGTCTGGCTTTTTTATGGCGGTTTTGGAGCAGTGGCTTCTTCCTTGCTGAGCAGCTTTTCAGGTTATGTCGATATAGGACTCGTTTTACTGTGGATATAGATACTTTTATACCTGTTGTTCTGGGATTGATTTGCACTTTTCGCACCAAAGTACGTTCATCTCTAGAAGACAGAAAACGTCTCCTTCCTGAGTGGTGTGACGGCTGCGTGGTCCCATGGTGTTTGTTTATACTTGTGTACTATTGTTTGTACAGATGAACGTGGTACCTTCAGGTGTTTGGAAATAGCTCCTAAGGATGAACCTTATGAATAGTTTGTTAACAAGAAATTTGTTGAGTGGTTGAAAAACGAGTTTTAATGACTCCAACCTAAGTGTATGTAAACTTCCGACTTCAACTGTATATGACATGTAATAACTAGTAAGCACATCGACTGTGTTTAAAACCCTGCTGTTAATATACAGTCTTGGTCAAAAGTTGAGAATGACAAATATTAATTTTCACAAAGTCTGCTGCCTCAGTTTTTGTGATGGCAATTTGCATATACAGTGGGGCAAAAAAGTATTTAGTCAGCCACCAATTGTGCAAGTTCTCCCACTTAAAAAGATGAGAGAGGCCTGTAAATTTCATCATAGATACACGTCAGCTATGACAGACAAAATGAGAAAAAAAATTCCAGAAAATCACATTGTAGGATTTTTTATGAATTTATTTGCAAATTATGGTGGAAAATAAGTATTTGGTCAATAACAAAAGTTTCTCAATACTTTGTTATATACCCTATGTTGGCAATGACACAGGTCAAATGTTTTCTGTATGTCTTCACAAGGTTTTCATACACTGTTGCTGGTATTTTGGCCCATTCCTCCATGCAGATCTCCTCTAGAGCAGTGATGTTTTGGGGCTGTCGCTGGGCAACACGGACTTTCAACTCCCTCCAAAGATTTTCAATGGGGTTGAGATCTGGAGACTGGCTAGGCCACTCCAGGACCTTGAAATGCTTCTTACGAAGCCACTCCTTCGTTGCCCGGGCGGTGTGTTTGGGATCATTGTCATGCTGAAAGATCCAGCCACGTTTCATCTTCAATGCCCTTGCTGATGGAAGGAGGTTTTCACTCAAAATCTCACGATACATGGCCCCATTCATTCTTTCCTTTACACGAATCAGTCGTCCTGGTCCCTTTGCAGAAAAACAGCCCCAAAGCATGATGTTTCCACCCCCATGCGTCACAGTAGGTATGGTGTTCTTTGGATGCAACTCAGTATTCTTTGTCCTCCAAACACGACGAGTTGAGTTTTTACCAAAAAGTTCTATTTTGGTTTCATATGACATTCTCCCAATCCTCTTCTGGATCATCCAAATACACTCTAGCAAACTTCAGACGGGCCTGGACATGTACTGGCTTAAGCAGGGGGACACGTCTGGCACTGCATGATTTGAGTCCCTGGCGGCGTAGTGTGTTACTGATGGTAGGCTTTGTTACTTTGGTCCCAGCTCTCTGCAGGTCATTCACTAGGTCCCCCCGTGTGGTTCTGGGATTTTTGCTCACCGTTCTTGTGATCATTTTGACCCCACGGGGTGAGATCTTGCGTGGAGCCCCAGATCGAGGGAGATTATCAGTGGTCTTGTATGTCTTCCATTTCCTAATATTTGCTCCCACAGTTGATTTCTTCAAACCAAGCTGCTTACCTATTGCAGATTCAGTATTCCCAGCCTGGTGCAGGTCTACAATTTTGTTTCTGGTGTCCTTTGACAGCTCTTTGGTCTTGGCCATGGTGGAGTTTGGAGTGTAACTGTTTGAGGTTGTGGACAGGTGTCTTTTATACTGATAACAAGTTCAAACAGGTGCCATTAATACAGGTAACAAGTGGAGGACAGAAGAGCCTCTTAAAGAAGAAGTTACAGGTCTGTGAGAGCCAGAAATCTTGCTTGTTTGTAGGTGACCAAATACTTATTTTCCACCATAATTTGCAAATAAATTCATAAAAAATCCTACAATGTGATTTTCTGGAATTTGTTTTCTCAATTTGTCTGTCATAGTTGACGTGTACCTATGATGAAAATTACAGGCCTCTCATCTTTTTAAGTGGGAGAACTTGCACAATTGGTGGCTGACTAAATACTTTTTTTTCCCACTGTACTCCCGACTGTTATGAAGAGTGATCAGATGAATTGCAATTAATTGCATTTTGCCATGAAAATGAACTTAATCCCCAAAAAACATTTCCACTGCATTTCAGCCATGCCACGAGGACAAGGCTGGAGATCATCCTGTCATGCTGATTGAGTTAGAATAACAGACTGGAAGATTTAAAAGGAGGGTGGTGCTTGAAATCATTGTTCTTCCTCTGTTAACCATGGTTACCTGCAAGGAAACACGTGCAGTCATCATTGCTTTGCACAAAAATGGCTTCACAGGCAAGGATATTGCTGCTAGTAAGATTGCACCTAAATCAACCATTGACCAGATCATCAAGAACTTCAAGGAGAGAGGTTCAATTGTTGTGAAGAAGGCTTCAGGGCGCCCAAGAAAATCCAGCAAGCGCCAGTACCGTCTCCTAAAGTTGATTCAGCTGCGGGATCGGGGCACCACCAGTGCAGAGCTTGCTCAGGAATGGCAGCAGGCAGGTGTGACTGCATCTGCACGCACAGTGAGGCGAAGACTTTTGGAGGTTGGCCTGGTATCAAGAAGGGCAGCGAGGAAGCCACTACTCTCCAGGAAAAACATCAGGGACAGACTGATATTCTGCAAAAGGTACAGGGATTGAACTGCTGAGGACTAGGGTAAAGTCATTTTCTCTGATGAATCCCCTTTCCGATTGTTTGGGGCATTCGGAAAAAAGCTTGTCCGGAGAAGACCACACCGGCCAACATTTGTTTCTATGTTGGCCGGTGTGGTTCTCAATCAGAGGCAACGTGAATCAGCTGTTGCTTGTTGTCTCTGATTGGGTCCCATACTTAGGTAGCCTGTTTTGCCACAGTGTTTGTGGGATCTTGTTCCGTATGGTTTGTATTGTAACCAAGGACTTCACGTTTCGTATCGTTTGTTGTTTTGTTTGTGTGGTGTTCTCAACAAAATAAAGTATGTTCACTTATCACACTGCGCATTGGTCCACTTCCTCCGACGATCGTGACAATGTGCACACTCCACAAAATGTATTAGATCGTAGGTTGGTAGTTAGTTGTAGTTAGGTATTGTATTTATTATAGGTTAGTATTGTTGTTATTGTAGGTTAGTATCGAAGCACGAGGCTAGCTAGCTAGCGGGTAGCTACTGGTAACGATTAGCAACGATTAGCAACGGTGGAGAGCTTCTCATATGGTGTTGAGTAAAGCTTAACCATGTATTAGATCGTAGGTTGGTAGTTAGTTGTAGTTAGGTATTGTATTTATTATAGGTTAGTATTGTTGTTTTTGTAGGTTAGTATCGAAGCACGAGGCTAGCTAGCTAGCGGGTAGCTACTGGTAACGATTAGCAACGATTAGCAACGGTGGAGAGCTTCTCATATGGTGTTGAGTAAAGCTTAACCATGTATTAGATCGTAGGTTGGTAGTTAGTTGTAGTTAGGTATTGTATTTATCATAGGTTAGTATTGTTGTTTTTGTAGGTTTCCGTAGGTTACTGTAGGTTAGTATCGAAGCACGAGGCTAGCTAGCTAGCGGGTAGCTACTGGTAACGATTAGCGGTTTCCAATGTTAATGTGCTGCTAGCCAACGTTTAATTTTTGCTGCGTTATGCGTTATGAAAGGAACTAGACACGGACATTAATTATCTGTTTAGTGTGCTAACACACTCTTGGCAGTTTGTTGTAACCAAGTATTGGTGCTAATTGTGTGTTAATGGATGCTAGCTTGCTAGTTAGCTACGGCGTCATAGCTAGGTATCGTGGGTAGTTACTGTGTCTTGGCAGTGTCTTCCGCCGTGCCGGCTGTAGCACGAAGCGAGCTAACTAGCCGTTTTTTCGAACAGAGTCAGAGTCAACACAGTAGCCATTGTGTGCCGGGTGTAGCACGAAGCTAGCTAGCTAGCCGTTCTTCAAACAAAGTCAACACAGTGGCCATTGCTAGCTACCCAGCGAACTGTACGGTAGTAGCTAATTACAATATACTTGTCCTAGCTAGCCAACGTTGAATCATTGCTGCGTCATGAAAGGAACTTGACACAGACACGAATGATCTGTTTAGTGTGTTATCACACTATTGGTGGTTTGCTGTGACCAAGTGTTTGTGCTAAACTGTGTGTTACTGGATGCTAGCATGCTAGTTAGCTAGTTAACACACTATTGGTGGTTTGTTGTGACCAAGTATTGGTGCTTAACTGTGTGTTAAACTGTGTGTTATTGGATGCTAGCATGCTAGTCAGCTATGGTGTCATAGTTAGCTAGCTGAATAAAGTGGGTTGAGTCTATTCCTTTAAACATTGAACAACTGTGGTTCACAACAATTCTGATTTCTAAAGGTGGAAGTTGGGAGAGTTTTTGTTCGGGTGGTTCAGTGAAACAATTTTAGTTTCTGAGGTAGAAGTTTTTGGTGAGGGAGGCCCCCTTCTCTCCTCTCCCAGATGCTTAGCTCATTTCATTCCGATCTCCTCTGCATTTTTGTAGCCATTTGCTACAGCCTGTCAACTATGCCTCTGCCTATCCCTGTTCTCTCCTCTCTGCACAGGCTACACAAACAACGCACCACACCGCGCGGCTGCTGCCTCTCTAACCTGGTGGTCCCTGCACGCACCCCTCACCTGGAGTTCCAGGTCGCAGGCAGCCTCTGGAACTGCCGTTCTGCTGCCAACAAAGCTGACTTCATCCCAGCCTATGCCAACCTCCAGTCCCTCGACTTCCTGGCGCTGACGGAAACATGGATCACCACTGAAAACACGGCTACTCCTACTGCTCTCTCCTCGTCTGACCATGTGTTCTCGCATACCCCGAGAGCATCTGGTCAGAGGGGTGGTGGTACAGGAATCCTCATCTCTCCCAAGTGGACATTCTCAATTTTTCCCCTAACCCATCTGTCTATCTCCTCATTTGAATTCCATGCTGTCACAGTCACTAGCCCATTTAAGCTTAATATCCTTGTCATCTATCGCCCTCCAGGTTCCCTTGGAGAGTTCATCAACGAGCTTGACGCCTTGATAAGTTCCTTTCCTGAGGATGGCTCACCCCTCACAGTTTTGGGGGATTTCAACCTCCCTATGTCCACGTTTGACTCATTTCTCTCTGCCTCCTTCTTTCCACTCCTCTCCTCTTTTGACCTCACCCTCTCACCGTCCCCCCTACTCACAAGGCAGGCAATACGCTTGACCTCATCTTCACTAGATGCTGCTCCTCTACTAATCTCACTGCAACTCCCCTCCAAGTCTCCGACCACTACTTTGTTTCCTTTTCTCTCTCGCTCTCCTCCCACACTACTCACTCTGCCCCTACACAGATGGTAATGCGCCGCCGCAACCTTCGCTCTCTCTCTCCCACTACTCTCTCCTCTTCCATCCTATCATCTCTTCCCTCTGCTCAATCCTTCTCCCTCCAATCTCCTGATTCTGCCTCCTCAACCCTCCTCTCCTCCCTTTCTGCATCCTTTGACTCTCTGTGTCCCCTATCCTCCCGGCCGGCTCGGTCCTCCCCTCCAGCTCCGTGGCTTGATGACTCACTGCGAGCTCACAGAACAGAGCTCCGGGCAGCGGAGCGGAAATGGAAGAAAACTAAACTCCCTACCGACCTGGCATCTTTTCACTCCCTCCTCTCTACATTTTCTTCATCTGTTTCTGCTGCTAAGGCCACCTTCTACCACTCTAAATTCCAAGCATCTGCCTCTAACCCTAGGAAGCTCTTTGCCACATTTTCCTCCCTCCTGAATCCCCCCCCCCCCTCCTCCTCTCTCTGTGGATGACTTCGTCAACCACTTTGAAAAGAAGGTTGACGACATCCGATCCTCGTTTGTTAAGTCTAATGACACTGCTGGTCCTGCTCACACTGCCCTACCCTATGCTTTGACTTCTTTCTCCCCTCTCTCTCCAGATAAAATCCTGCAACTTGTGACTGCGGGCCGCCCAACAACCTGCCCGCTTGACCCCATCCCCTCCTCCCTTCTCCAGACCATCTCCGGTGACCTTCTCCCCTACCTCACCTCGCTGATCAACTCATCCTTGACCGCCGGCCATGTCCCTTCCGTCTTCAAGAGAGCGAGAGTTGCCCCCCTTCTCAAAAAACCAACACTCGACCCCACTGATGTCAACAACTACAGACCAGTATCCCTTCTCTCTTTTCTTTCCAAAACTATTGAGCGTGCCGTCTTTAGCCAACTCTCTTGCTATCTCTCTCAGAATGACCTTCTTGATCCAAACCAATCAGGTTTCAGGACTGGTCATTCAACTGAGACTGCTCTCCTCTGTGTCACGGAGACTCTCCGCACTGCTAAAGCTAACTCTCTCTCCTCTGCTCTTGTCCTTCTAGACCTGTCTGCTGCCTTCGATACTGTGAACCATCAGATCCTCCTCTCCACCCTCTCCGAGCTGGGCATCTCCGGCGCGGCTCACTCCTGGATTGCGTCCTACCTGACCGGTCGCTCCTACCAAGTGGCGTGGCGAGAAGCTGTCTCCGCACCACGTGCTCTCACCACTGGTGTCCCCCAAGGCTCAGTTCTAGGCCCTCTCCTTTTCTCCCTATACACCAAGTCACTTGGCTCTGTCATATCCTCACATGGTCTCTCCTATCATTGCTACGCTGACGATACACAACTAATCTTCTCCTTTCCCCCTTCTGATAACCAGGTGGCGAATCGCATCTCTGCATGTCTGGCAGACATATCAGTATGGATGACGGATCACCACCTCAAGCTGAACCCTGGCAAGACGGAGCTGCTCTTCCTCCCGGGGAAGGACTGCCCGTTCCATGATCTCGCCATCACGGTTGACAACTCCGCTGTGTCCTCCTCCCAGAGTGCGAAGAGCCTAGGCGTGACCCTGGACAACACCCTGTCGTTTCTCCGCCAACATCAAGGCGGTGACCCGCTCCTGCAGGTTCATGCTCTACAACATTCGGAGAGTACGACCCTGCCTTACACAGGAAGCGGCACAGGTCCTAATCCAGGCACTTGTCATCTCCCGTCTGGACTACTGCAACTCGCTGTTGGCTGGCCTCCCTGCCTGTGCCATTAAACCCCCTACAACTCATCCAGAATGCCGCAGCCCGTCTGGTGTTCAACCTTCCCAAGTTCTCTCACGTCACCCCCCTCCTCCGCACACTCCACTGGCTTCCAGTTGAAGCTCGCATCCGCTACAAGACCATGGTGCTTGCCTATGGAGCAGTGAGGGGAACGGCACCTCTGTACCTTCAGGCTCTGATCAGTCCCTACACCCAAACGAGGGCATTGCGCTCATCCACCTCTGGCCTGCTGGCTCCCTTCCTCTGCGGAAGCATAGTTCCCGCTCAGCCCAGTCAAAACTGTTCGCTGCTCTGGCACCCCAATGGTGGAACAAGCTCCCTCACGACGCCAGGACAGCGGAGTCACTCACCACCTTCCGGAGACATTTGAAACCCCACCTCTTTAAGGAATACCTGGGATAGGATAAAGGAATCCTTCTACCCCCAATTGTAAAGTGGTTAGCCCACTGGCCAAAGGGTGAACGCACCAATTTGTGAGTCGCTCTGGCTAAGAGCGTCTGCTAAATGACGTTAATGTGCCCTTGAGCAAGGCACTTAACCCTAATTGCTCCTGTAAGTCGCTCTGGATAAGAGCGTCTGCTAAATGACTAAAATGTAAAATGTAAATGTAAGACAAGGTGAGCGCTACCATCAATCCTGTGTCATGCCAACAGTAAAGCATCCTGAGACCATTCGTGTGGGGTTGCTTCTCAGCCAAGGGAGTGGGCTCACTCACAATTTTGCCTAAGAACACAGCCATGAATAAAGAATGGTACCAACACATCCTCAGAGAGCAACTTCTCCCAACCATCCAAGAACAGTTTGGTGATGAACAATGCCTTTTCCAGCATGATGGAGCACCTTGCCATAAGGCAAAAGTGATAACTAAGTGGCTCGGGGAACAAAACATCGAAATGTTGGGTCCATGGGCCAGGAAACTCCCCAGACCTTAATCCCATTGAGAACTTGTGGTCGATCCTCAAGAGGCGGGTGGACAAACAAAAACCCACCAATTCTGACAAACT
>NW_025540186.1:0-9182 GCF_020615455.1 Coregonus clupeaformis | reverse complement strand
TCAGTGGAAGGCAGAGACAGAGGCAGAGAGGGGAGGAAGAGACAGAGGCAGAGAGGGAGGAAGAGACAGAGGCAGAGAGGGGGGAAGAGAGACGGGCAGAGAGGGGGGAAGAGACAGAGGAGGCAGAGGGAGGGAAGGACGAGGCAGAGAGGGAGGGAGACCAGAGGCAGGAGGGAGAGAGACGAGGCAGGGGGGGGGGAATGAGGCAGAGGGAGGAAGAGACAGAGGGAGGCAGAGGGGGGGAGACAGAGGCAGAGAGGAGGGAGAGAACAGAGGCAAAAGAAGGATAGAAATATAGGAAGCACAAGGGTCCAGAGTTAAATGATGGCAGACTGCTTTTTCCTCAGTCCATGTAGAGGACTCCCAAGTATATTATTCTTTAGTTCTTGACATGTCATCTACTGGTGGGGGTAACCCCTGCCAGGGAATGATGACAGTCAATACCTGATCTGAGGATTTCAGATCTTATCCACATCGCACTCCTCCAGGCTGTACACTGATCCCCTATCATATTAATTAGGTAATGATAAGCAGCATTAGGACCGGCTGGTGTAGAGATAGCACAGTATCACACAGCCAGGAGAGATGATATATCTATAAATCCATTCATGCGTTAGCGCAGGCAGCTCTATCAATCAAGACTGGGGAGGGTCTGTGTGGATGGACAGCCATTTTAGGCCTGTGGTTTTATTTTAGAGAGAGAGAGACGGGCAGAGAGAGATGTGAGGAGAGAGAAGTATAGGGCCTGTTATTTTATTACTATGCATTGTATAAAGATTTTAGGGGCACAGGAATAAGTCTTGATTTCTTCTCCTCCCAACACCAACATTATATATACAAAAAAGGGATGTACTAATGGAGTGAGTTTAACCTCAGCACATCCCAGACAGACCCGTAAACAACAAGACCACAATACATGGTACTCACGAAACCAACGACATGGACAATAATCGGCTAAGAACAATTGGAACAGAGGGCACATACTGTATATACACATACTAATCAGGGGAAGTAGGAATCAGGTGTTCATTATTAGAGACTGACAGTCAGGGTTGGTGGTAATGATCCATCTCAGTGATGCCTATAAAGCCAGTGACGTAGACCTCGGGCTGATGGCTGAACTGAGCAGCTTGGTAGGAGGATCCGTGACAATTACCTCTCGATCTCTCCATCTTTATATTTTTCCTCCCTCCCTTTTCTCTCCATCTCTCCATCTCTCTTACTTCTCTCACATCTCCTCCCTCTCTCTCTCTACCCCTTCTCTCCATCCTCCATCTCTCTCTCCTGCCCCTTCTCTCCATCTCTCCCTCCCTCTCTCTCTCTCTACCCCTTCTCTCCATCTCTCATGCCTCTCTCCATATCTCCATCTCTCCATCTCTCAACTCTCCTCCATTTCACTTTCGTTTTACCTTCACTCTTTACTTTATTAATATTGCTGAGTGAATAACACAATAATAGAATCACACAGGAAAAACCATTCATTGAAGGTTGTAACAATTGGGAGAGGGAAGAGAACTCACTTTTAGTCTTTCCATGTACTGGGTGGTATTCCCCCACAATGAATATGAAAACAAGCCAAACCAACAACACACAACCCCACCCCCACCCTCCCTCCCTCCTCTCCCTCCTCCCTCCCCTCCCTATCCTCTCCCTCTCCCTCTCCCTCTCCCTCTCTCCTCTATGTACACCTCTCTCTCTCTCTCTCTCTCTCTCTCTCTCTCTATTCTCTATCTTCTTCCTCTCTCTCTCATCTCTACCTTCTTCTGTTCCCTCGCGTTAGCCTTGGCGTGTGGAGCGCTGGTAACCCGTGCCCCCACTGTGATGCCACCTCTCATGCGGCGCTTCATGAAGCTCAGGACTCTTTGCCCATTCACGTCAGCAAAGATGACTTGTCGGCTAATATGGGAAGGGGGAGAGACCAGAGAGAACGTTCATTCGTTTTTCCAATTTTATCTTGTCTTAAAATGTTTTTATATATCCCAAAATCCAATAATAAAACTATCTTTACAGAGATGCAGATACTGATTGCATAGTAGTGAAAAAAGAAGAGGGTGAGAGAGATGGATAGTGCGCAGGAGGAAGGATGATAGGGAGGTGAATTGGAGACGAGCCTATAGATATGCTATGGCATTAAATGATAGCTACCCATACAGGCTCCTCTCCTTTCCCTCTGCAATAAGGGTCTGAGTGGTTCAAAGGAGTGTGTGCAGACTGTGTTCTCTGGGAGATAATTACTACAAGCTAAGTCTCTAGAGAAACCTGTGCTAGTTAAGCGGCTATGACTGTGTGATGCAAGATTCTCTCTCTGTCCATCACACACACCACATGCAAACACCCCCCCACTTACACACACACACACACACACACACACACACACACACACACACACACACACACACTATACAAACACTACTCTCATCAAAACTTCTTAAAAAATTTGACCACTACACATGGCCTAGATTATCAGCTATGAACACTACTGTAATTGCGATGTTGCCAAACACTATAGCTATTCAATACTAATGTACAGCAGAAATTCAAGTAAACATATCCAGCATTCACACTCACACTCACACCGATCACACACACAGAACACATACAGCACCCTGCTTTTACACACACTTTTGTGATCAGGGATCTCTCTCTGTGTGTAGGTCTCTTTTGAACCTGGTCAATAGCTGTGCAGGTATTGTTTTGAAAAAATTAGCACACATTGACTCAGCCTTGAACTCCGTTCTGCAAAGAGAATCAGGAGACTGAGGTGTGTTTGAGTGTAAGGAATTAATTTGTGCTGCGTGTGGCGTTGGCTATACTGCAGTACAATGAGAGGAGAAATATTAGACACAAGTAAACAATTAGCAGAGAATGGGGTCATGTGTTCATGCAGATGTGTTTTCATATATCTACCCATGCAAGCTTATACAGCGGAAGTATGAAGATTGAATTTGTCTACTGGCTGTCCTCTTGAGTGTGAATTTGTGTGTGTAAGTGCTTCTACATGTATTATCACGCATCTCTGTGAGCTCGTGTGTATATGGGCATCTGCTTTTGTGAGTGTGTGTGTGTATGTGGGTGTGTCCCTCTTACCAGTCTTTGGTGGGTATGTCTGTGTGTTATGGATGGTGGAATGGGTTCTGTGTCATCTACACTTTGGGGGTGGTGGTGTGGTGTGTGTGCCTTATGACGGTGGGGGAACTTCTGCCTGGTTCCTCGGGAGGCCAGGAGGGGGCAGAACCACTCCACCTCGCTCAGATAGTGAGAAGGAGCAGTCGGAGCCGTCCACCCCGTGGGAGGCATAGCCCGCCCAGGTCTGGCGTCCAGCGGGCACGCATCCACTGGTATAGGTCAAGTTTAATGTTCAGAGTTACTTTACTTTGTTAAACACATTAAATATCATAATTGCCACAGGTCATATAGAAACTATAGGGAGTTCTCTACTCCTTGATCATAGATTAGATGTACTTAAGTTCAAATGTTTAGATGGAGATGGAATTGCGGGTGATGATAATTCCTCTAATCTTTTTCATCACTGAAGTGTTTCAAAGATCTCACTCAGAAGCAAACTTGAGCACAAACTTGAATAATGTGAAAATTCTGTCTACACGTGTTTTCTGTGAACATGAATTAACTGCTTTAACTTGAAAGTTCTTTAGGCTACTGTGGCTATTTGATTATTTGAAGGCTCTGGGAATTTTCAAAAACAATGAAAATGCAATCCCAAAACGATTTAACATGGAAATAGCTGTTGCCTCATTCTCTGTAGTAGTCAATAACTTTGAAAAAAACCATGTAGGGCTTACATTAACCCGTTTATCCACTTGTCCTTCAGACAATTATGCTACCCTCTGCCTATTGTGTTACTTATTCAAATACAAAAATACAAAACTACATTATTAGATCCTGTCTGATCTCCTCCCTCCCGAGGGTTGGGACCTTCGGGTTCTGGTTTCCCCCTCTTCCAATCTGTCCCACACCTCCTAATCCCTTTCTTATCAACTCTAAGTTCCCTGCGATCGTTAGCCATGAACAGTAGGTGTATCTGCGTATCCAGTTATATCTGTTTTTTTTACTTTTTGGTTTTGTAATCTTACCATGCCTGCTCACAGTCTCCGTCCAAACCTTCACCCCACCTCTGCCTGATGTCGGCGCTGCCCACACATCACTGAACCCCCACTGCACCCCCAACACACTCATCCACGCCCCCGCTCTGTCCCTGGAATATTCTCACCTTTTGTTTGTATCACAACCCTCTTTCGTTTCCAACTCTCCTTGTCTGGTCTTTGCTTTTGGGTTCTGTCTCTCCAAATTACAATGCCCCTTCCATCACCCAGCAGGAGAAAAAATGTTTGCACATCAGATCGCTTGTTAAACCTCTCTGTCTGGCGGTGCTAGCGCAAGTTTCGTGAGATCCACTAGTTTCACCGTCCCCCCTCTTACGCTGGAATGTCCTTCCTGTGGTTCCCCTTGATAAAGATTGAGGGGGGCTGGGAAGAATACCGTTCCTTCCTTATGCAGTGTGGATTAGTGTTCACTACACCTTACTTTCTTATACCCGGACAAGGCTAGGATAGCCTTTGTGATTGCTTGCTGGTGATCCTATGATTCTTCCCAGCACTGCATGCTTCGGTTCTACTCTTCGGCCATTCCGTCCGAGGAAGCGCAAGCTGCGCCTGTTTTGCTTCACCAAAGGTACTTTCTCAAAAGCGTGTCCACTCATATGGGTTCAAGGCGTTGGCTGTCGGAGAGTGGGTAAATCTCTGAGCGACCCTTTTACCGGGTCTTCCTCAGGATGAGTTGATCTCCTATCCGGGCACAGGTGACCCGACAGTTGGTACGCCCCTTGTCTATTCGGTATATCGTCCGTGACGAGGGGAGAAGGCAATGGGGTCCATCCAATATCAACTTCTCAGATTCCCAATCGAGGTGCGGGTTGGGTGGTCCCAAACACGTCGAATCGTTCTCCTCCCTGGTCCTCTACTCCAAATTCTGACCCATGCAAGTGGGGGCGGCACGGGTTAACCAAGGAGGCTCCACATATCTTCTTCTCCTCCTATGTTAGACATTCCCCCATCTCCCTTGCTCCCTGCGATCAGTCAAACTGCTTCGCTCATTCACAAGTTGGGACTTTTGTGATTTCTTTTTCTCTCAGTACCTCTGCCAACCCGCTTCCCGGCTACCGTTGTGAACAATCACTTAGCAGCTTAACGCTTTCATCCCGATTCAGAGTGCCGATGGGAGGCTTTCTTGATACGAGTTGGTGGAACACTGGGGCTTTCCAAGAGCATTCCGCCCACCAAACTGGCTCTCCTGAGTATTGTCTGCTTAATATCTATAAAGGACTGAACCCGGTTAAGATCACGGTTGTCAGGGAATCTTCTGAATATTTCATTCATTCTATGCATCTTCCCATGTTCCTCTGGTCTTATTTTTCAATTTGTGATTCAGTTTTTTCATACTAACAACCATGCCTGCCCTCATTCGGTTACCAGTCAGAAGTGATTGAGGTACCTCCAATTTTCCTTCCCAAACATATCACATTTGAAATTTTTCCATAGCATGAAGGCTCTGTCACTCCCCCACACCATATGATTGTGCCATCAACCTGGTTCCTGGAGCTGTCCTTCCCCAAAGGGAAGTTCTTCATTATCTCTCCCGACTGACGTGATGAGCTTTGAACCTACATCAAGGAGTCCCTAGCTGCTGATCCCGTTAGTCCCTCAATGTCATCACCCCTGAGTCAGGATTCTTCTTTGTAGGTAAGAGGATGCTACTCTTCACCATTATTGATTATCGGGTTAATACATCACGATCAAACATATCCCCTCCTTGATATTCTCTAATAACTCTTTACGGTGCTATTGTTCTTTTTCCCTATCGTTTATCCATGTATCAGGTGATCCTTTACGCCATGTCTTTCAGCAGACCTGAAGAATATGATCATTTCGTGTGTTGTTTCACTTATATTATCTTCTCAACCTTCCCCTCCACGTACTAGTTTCAATTCTTGAATTTTGTTAATCTGATTTTCCGCCCTCACACATCTTTCTCCGTACATCATCTCCTGAATTGGATACTTAATGGTTCTGGAACGATCCAGCCCGTTTAATTTTTTTTTATGATTCATGTTTTCTCCATTACACCTTTCCACCACCTTCGGTTTTTTCTATTCTCCTTCCGATTCTCTCTCAGCACCACCACCCCCGTCAGTTATTTGAAGTGGCCTCTCTATTTAAATTGCCCATCTTGCATGTGATGCTCCCCTAACTCCAGCCCCTCCTACTTCTTTCGCCTTTACGCCTGCGGGGATTCATTGGGCTAAGGTGCTCGCGGTGAAACTTGCCTTGGAGGAAGTTGCGCTTGCGCACTGAGTTTTTTTTATTGTCTGACTACCAAATCCTATATTCGTCTACTCTCCCAGGTGGGTTGTTTTTTGAATTCAGAAGTTTGTCCTGGCGTTCCGACCTGGATCTAGCGGCAATCGCTGCCCCATCCGGATCTTCTCCCAGACGGAGTTCCACTTCTCCCCCGAACTCATGTGTACAGTTTTTTGGGGGGTCACTGGCAGCCTTCAGACTCTTCCTAATCCACGGTCTTTGTTTATTGCCTGGAGTCCATTCGTCTCCTGCTGTTCTCAAATAATCCCACGCCAGTAAGATGGCTTATCACCCTGGCGTGCTTCCGGACGATAGCGTTTTTCGCCGACTTTTTGGTGAGCCTGCCACTGCATACTCGGGTTTTGTTGCTGCCTGTCCAAGTGTGTTTAATAAGATACCAATCGGCCGGCGAAAGCTCTGGACTTCTTCCCCCCCTTCTTACTCCATAAGTTGCATCTGGCCCTGACTTCTCTGCGGGGTTGCTTCCCTTCTGAGAGTTCCGTCGATTCTATCTATCGTGACAGTTCCAGCAAGTTACGCCCATTTCTATTGCCCAAGCTTCCTCTGCTATCCCAGTGGGTTTTTCAGGGTCCACAGTTTCACCAGTGATTTTTCCCTCCCTCAGTTTACCTCTGCTCTGTCTGGAGAAATCTTCTTTTGCCATTCTGCATCATTACATCTGGTTTACCCCCCAATCATGGTCAGGCGGAGAGGCCACCCAGATGGAATTTCGCTGTCTTCTTTCCCCTCTTTTTTTTATATCCTCATCCTGCCACTGGGATTCTCCCTTCCTTTAATTCTCCCAACTCCACTGTTCCTTCTGAAAAAAATCTCTGTTTTTCGCCACATTTCAAATGTTGCCACGGTCCTTGAACCGGCAGTTATGGTTCGATATCACGAATCGTGCGATCTCTACCGCCTAGTTTGTTCGATTTGTTGTTATTGAAGTTTATTGTCGTTTGTGGTGGAAGGTGATCAATCCAGTGTCCCTCAGCTAATCATTCCCACCTTTCATTCTCTCTGCCTCCAGCCTGTCTTCCTCTCAGTCCTCTGTTGCCTCCTCGCCTCCTCCTCCTCCTCCTCGGATGATCGGAGGTGGTCCTTCCTCTCAGCAGTTCATATTCCGCCGGGCGGGGGGTTTCCGGTATCTCGTGACTAGGAGGAGTATAATCCTGAAGGATTTATCTGCACTCCTCTGATATCGACTTTTACCGCCTCCATCCTGGCGCTCGGGATCCCCGGTGGCGTTAAATCAGAGAATAAGCAATCGCTGTCTGAGTCGGGTCCTCGATCATCAATCGAGGGTTGGGACGCTCCGGAACAGCTCTGGTTTCCACCTGCTTCCCATTCGCAATCTCTGCACACCTGGGCTAATCAGGCACCTTTCTTGGAAGCTCTTGCCCAGCGTCCGTTCCTGCGTTTAACATAGTATTGATTTCATCTGTATCCGTTAGGTATCATAAGCGTGAGTTTTTTTTTCTTTGTTGATTTTGTGTCCTTACCTCCGTTTTTGTTTCACCTGCAGTCGTCAGAACCCCTTCCCCCCTCTGCACTGATTGACCTCTAACCATTCTTCACCCCCCAACTACTCATCCACGCGCCTGCTCTGTCCCTGGAATACCTTCTCCTTTTTTTTTATCCAATAACCCTCACTTTCAGTTCAACTCTCCCTTGTCCTGGTCTTGCTTTTTGAGTTCTGGCCATGAGGAGCTGCAGCCACCCTTTTAAGACAAAAAAGTGCTCTCTTTACCCAACTCGCTTTTCAAATATGTCCAGAACACGTTTTGTGCTCTTGTAAAAGTAATCCTCCCTCATTGCTACTACAAATTATCTATAACTGGGCTAATACTCACTAATAGCAAAGGATACTAACAAATGTTCACTCAACGCTATATGCAGCTCTCTAACATACATCTACTCACATTTTACATTACATTTTCGTGTTTAGCAGGCGCTCCTCCCAGAAGCACTTACAAATTAGTGCATTCATGAGCCAGTGGATAACCACTTTAATCTTTTTAAATATTTTTTTTGAGGTGGGAGTGAGGGGGTTAGAAGGATTACTTTATCTAACCAGGTATTCCTTACAAGGTGGGGTTTCAAGTGTCCCCCCAAGGAGAACTGGTGAGTGACTCCAAGCTGTCCTAAGCGTCGTGGGAGCTTGTTCCACCATTGGGGTGCCGCCGAGGCAGCGAACAGTTTTGACTGGGCTGAGCGGAACTGTGCTTCTACAGAGGTAGGGGGCCCAACAGGCCAGATGTATAAATATCCTCGTTTAGGTGTAAAGGACTGATCAGAACCTTGAAATACGGAGGTGCCGTTCCCTCACAGCTCCGTGAAGCCAAGCACCATGGTCTTGTAGCAGATGCGAGCTCAACTGGGGAAGCTCACACCTGTAAAGCCATCAGTTTGAAGTGAACAGCACAGTTCCATATCTGGCAATGGTCTATTTGCATATAGCCTACTCTCATTCTGATTGGTTATGTCTCACAAATCTGTGCAAAGTTCGGGCTGAGTCATGCATGTCAATGCACTAAAGTCCCCTACTCCATCGTTCTACTTAGAACAAAATCTCTTCATTTGTTTTGGTATGTTGCATATAGTGGCTAATATTGTGTTGATTCGATCACAATTCCCACAGTATAGAGACGTTGATGGTGTTAACTAAAACTCCAGGAATTTGAGTGAAGTTGTTTTGCTTCTCTGACTATATTATGCGCTCTAGCTTATTAGAGAGAGTATTGATTTATAAGATATCAGAAATTTATAGCCTAGCTAGATAGACAGAGAAAACTCACATCCACTTTT
>NW_025540185.1:0-9181 GCF_020615455.1 Coregonus clupeaformis | reverse complement strand
AAAGTATTCAGACCCCTTCACTTTTCCACACATTTTACATTACAGCCTTATTCTAAAATGGATTAAATCGCTTTATTTTTTTCTCATCAATCTACAGACAATACCCTATAATGGCAAAGCAAAAAACAGGCTTTAGAAATGTTTGAAATGTATAAAAAAAAAACTGAAATATCACATTTACATAAGTATTTACCCTTTACTCAGTACTTTGTTGAAGCACTTTTGGCAGCGATTACAGCCTTGAGTCTTCTTGGGTATGACGTCCTTTACAAAGCTCGCGACACCTGTATTTGGGGAGTTTCTCCCATTTTCTCTGCAGATCCTCTCCAAGCTTTGTCAGGTTGGATGGGGAGCGTTGCTGCACAGACTTTTTTCAGGTCCTCCAGAGATGTTCGATCGGTTTCAAGTCCGCTCTGCTTACCCAAGCTGGGACATTCAGAGACTTGTCCAAGCCACACTTGCATTGTCTTGGCTGTACCTAGGGATCGTTGTCCTGTTTGGGAAGGTGAACCACCCCAGTCTGAGTCCTAGCCTCTGGAGCAGGTTTTCATCAAGGATCTCTCTGTACTTTGCTCCGTTCATTTTTCCTACTCGATCCTGACTAGTCTCCCAGTCCCTGCTGCTGGAAACTTCCCTCACAACATGATGCTGCCACCATGCTTCACCGTAGGGATGGTGCCAGGTTTTCCTCCAGATCTTGGTACGCGCTAGGCATTCAGGCCAAAGTGTTCAATTTTGGTTTCATCAGACTAGAGGTCCTTTGGTGTGCCTTTTGGCAAACTCCAAGTGGGCTGTCAGGTGCCTTTTAGTGAGGAGGGGCTTCCGTCTGGCCACTCTACCATAAAGGCCTGATTGGTGGAGTGCTGCAGAGATGGTTGTCCTTCTGGAAGGTTCTCCCATCTCCACATGGGAAATCTGGAGCTCCTGTCAGAGTCCATCAGGCTCTTGGTTACCTTCTACTGGACCAGGCCCTTCTCCCGCGATGGCTCAGTTTGGCCGGGCACGTCAGCTCTAGGAAGAGTCTTGGTGGTTCAAAAAACAATCCCCTGTCTCGAGCTCTCTACGGATTCAATACCCGACCTCATGGCTTGGTTTCTCGCTCTGACATACTGCAAACTTATATAGACCTTATATAGACAGGTGTGCCTTTGCAAATAATGTCCAATCAATTGAATTTATCACAGCAGTGTGACTCCCAATCTTGCTAAGAGGAAATCTCCAAGGATGATCAATGGAAACAGGATGCACCTGAGCTCAATTTCGAAAGTCTCTCATAGCAAAGGGTCTGAATACTTATGTAAATAAAATTATTTCAGTTTTTTATTTTTATTCATTTGCTAATAAAAAGAAAAAAAAAAGGAAACTGCTTTCGCTTTGTCATTATGGGTTACTGTGTGTATGAGGATTATTAGTTTTTAAATCCATTTTTATATGGCTTGTCATGTAACAACAACAAAAAAGTCAAAGGGTCTGAATACTTTCCGAATGCACTGTATGGGCTCATTTATCTAATATGTAGTGTTTTCTTTAGGTCTGAACCTGACTGTATTGATGACTCGATATACATGATCACCACTTGAGGTCAGTGAAGTCACAGTTTCACTGAGACATGCCTCTCGATTTCACACATGCTTGACATCAGTGACAGAGCAGGAAGGAGCTTAGAATTTATAATCTATCTCCACCTCCCCTTCCAAAAGGGATCGTTGGTCTAGGGGGTATGATTCTCGCTTTGGGTGCGAGAGGTGTCCCGGGTTCAAATCCCGGACGAGCCCCGTATTTGGAAATAAATTGCCTTTATTGAGGTTTGGGATATTTAGTGCCTATGAGGGAGGAGCAGGAGAGGAGGAAATTTAAGTATGAGGAGGTATCTCCCAGGTAGGCTTGTTGGTCTAATGGTATGATTCTCACTTTGGCTGTGACAGGTCCTGTGTTCCAAACTCCAGACAAGCCCTTAAACTTTTAGCACCATAGGTATACAGTGCAATACTTGTTAAATCCGCGGGTAATGTGATTTTTTTACATTTACATCATTTGACAGACGCTCCTTTATCCAGCCATTTACAAATTGGTGCATTCAATTTATGATATGCAGTGGGACAACCATTTATTTTATTTTTATGTGGGGGGTGGGGGAGGGAGGGGGTAGAAGGATAACTTTTTTATACTATTCCAGGAATTTAAAGAGGTGTAGGGTTTCAAGTGTCTCCGGAAGTGTGGTCAGTGACTTTTGTGAAAAAGGTTTAGTTTGCAAAATTTGACAATGTATGTAAAACTTCCAAAACAGTGTTAGTGACTACCACCAGAGGGCAGTCTAACAGTAGAACTGGCACTCTGAAAAAAACCTGCCACATCACATATTCTGGAGGTTAACACACAGGCCTATGAGGACGAGGAAAGGACCTAACTTTAAGAGTAACGGCCGGTGCATCAGGCCAGGCTCGTTGGTCTAGGGGTATGATTCTCGCTTAGGGTGCGAGAGGTCCCGGGTTCATCCCGGACGAGCCCATCTTTTGAGGAAAAATGTTCTTATATTTAGGGTTAGGGTGGTCCTTTGTAGTAAGTTAGCTATTGAAAAGTAATGGACAAAGTCGTGAGAAAAGTCTTAAGCAAATAGAAAATGGTAGTCTGTGAAAATAAACTACAACTACACTATAGCATTCAAGATATAGAATGTTGTAGCCAAATAATTAGTATTCGACTTTCCTATTTACAAATAGAATAGAACAGCCTTAGAAGAAAGGATAATTAGCTAAATGTACATCATAAAATATAAGGAACTTTGAACACAGAAGTACTCACATGGTAGGGATAAAAAACCAAACAGAGATGACTAGAAGTGCACAGTATGTCTTGGGTATGTGTGGTGTGTATTGTGATTGAAAGGTGGGGTGTGTGTTTTGTGTTTGGAAAAGTGTGGAGTGTAAGTGAGTGAAAAAGGAAAATGGTTGCAAATCCCAGAGCTCATGTCTGCGAACAGGGGTTGTGAGAGAGAGCTTTCAATTTTGTGCCGATATAGGATATACATTTTAAAATAAATTATAAATATAGTTTATTTATTTATTGTGCTAACTATCATGATGGAACGGTCCCCAACCCTATACCTAGGACACCCACCTGAGAGACCCATACACTAAGGAGAAGTCCTTATCTGTTTTATAGGCCTACGGTAGCCTGCTGCCGCAGCCAAAACAGAGCCTGCGGACAGTGACCCACTAAAGTAGCACCACCCCCTCAAGATTCTGAGCCAGCCTGGCAGGGTTGATCTCTACAAAGCCAAAGCCCCCTGATGGGTGAGCATAATATTCAAGAAATAGGCAGGTAAGAAGAATGAAGAACAATTGGAGGTTTACTTGGTAGCAATGCAAATATCATGGTACAGCTATGAACACTCAATCACTATGGTACTTTGTAATGGTAAATTTGCCAAACATACAGTACCAGTCCAAAAGCTTGAGAGACACACCTACTCATTCAAGGGTTTTCTTTATTTTTACTATTTTGTACATTGTGGTAAGTCAATAGTGAAGACATCAATACTATGAAATAACACATATGGAATCATGTAGTAACCACTAAAGGTGTTAAACAAATCAAAATATATTTTATATTTGAGCTTCTTTAAAGTAGCCACCCTTTGCCTTCAGCATGACAGCTTTGCACACTCTTTGGCATTCTCTCAACCAGCTTGAGGTAGTCATCCGAATGCATTTCAATGCTAAAGGTCTGCCTTGTTAAAAAGTTAATTTGGGAATTTCTTTCCATCTTAATGGTTGGAGGCCAATCAGTTGTGTTGTTTACAAGGTGGGGGTGGTATACAGAATTTAGCCCTATTTGGTAAAAGACCAAGTCCATATTATGGCAAGCACAGCTCAAATAAGCAGAAGAGAAATGAGCAGTCCATCATTACTTTAAGAACATGAAGGGTCAGTCAATCTGGAACATTTCCCAAGAACAAAGTTTCTTCATGTGCAGTCGCAAAAACCATCAAGCGCTGTGATGAAAACTGCTCTCTGAGGACCGCCACAGGAAAGGGAAGACCCAGAGTTACCTCTGCTGCAGAGGATACTGTTCATGAGAGTTAACTGCCCTCCAGATTGCAGCCCAAATAAATGCTTCACAGAGTTCAAGTAACAGACCCATCTCAACATCAACTGTTCAGAGGAGACTGTGTGAATCAGGCCTTCATGGTCGAATTGCTGCAAAGAAAACCACTACTAAAGGACACCAATAAGAAGAAGAGAACCTGCTTCGGCCAAGAAACACGAGCAATGGACATTAGACCGGTGGAAATCTATCCCTTTGGTCTGATGAGTCCAAATTATCAGATCTTTGGTTCCAACCGCTCAGCGGACTTTGTGAGGACGCAGAGATCGTGAAACTGGATGATCTCTCTGCATGTGCTGGTTTCCCACCGTGAAGACATGGAGGAGGAGGTTTCATGGTGTGTAGGGTCTTTGCTGGTGACACTGTCAGTGATTTATTTAGAATTCAAGGCACACTTAACCAGCATGGCTACACCACAGTATTCTGCAGCGATACGCCATCCCATCTGGTTTAACCCGTGGTACTATCATTTGTTTTTCAACAGGACTATGACCCAACACACCTCCCAGGCTGTTAAGGCTATTTGACCAAGAAGGAGAGTGATGGAGTGCTGCATCAGATAACCTGGCCCTTCACAATCCCCCGACCTCAACCCAATTGAGATGGTCTGGGATGAGTCGGACCGCAGAGTGAAGGAAAAGCAGCCCAACAAGTGCTCAGCATATGTGGGAACTCCTTCAAGACTGTTTAGAAATGCATTCCAGATTAAGCTGGTTGGAGAATGCCAAGAGTGTACAAAGCTGTCACAGGCAAAAGGGTGGCTATTTGAAGAATCTGAAATCTAAAATCTATTTTGATTTAGTTTAACACTTGTTTGGTTTCTACATGATTCCATATATATATATATATTGTTTTAATGGTAGCCTGTAAGTAGCACATATGGATATCTGTAGACCCTGATAAAACAGAGATATAAAATCAATATCCGATGAGTATGGAATATAACGTACAATGTCAACAAGTGACTTTGATTTGTGTGACAGTAATGTACATACATTTAGATAGAATGTTCAACTAGTATCCTCATATTTTTGGAGTTCAAAATCAAATGAGCCTGTATTATCCTCACTAACATTGTATTGGAACTGCAATTTACCAGAAGAAGAACTGTGAGAGTGCCATCAAATATGTTACTTCCAACTATTAGGACACATTCCTTTCCAGACCAAAGGGAACCATCTTCTATTCAGCAGGTTGCCAGAGGATAAATAAACAGTTGATCGTCTTGGATAACAGAGGGACATATAACATCTACTCCAATCTCATGGAGGCATAGACATGTGCATGACCCACACCAGCTACACCTAAATACACCTAAAATGAATCACTGTGGAGAAACGGTTAGGTGAAGTAAAGCACTGTACTCTGTACCCACATAAAATGGTCTTGAATTACCTCTAAATAGGTAGTCCTCCTGTTCAGTCGTCTTCTCACAGTCCAATCGGCAGGATAATCTGGAGGAACACTGATGAAAGTTAAATGCATATACTGTACAGTTATTAAAATATTAATAAATCCGAAACTACATCTAAACCTCCCTCATGGGACCTGCTGAATGAAAATGCATGAAAATCGGACCCTGGCCTTTTCAATATCTGATATGTTAAAACATGTCTATTTTGTGAGTGCCTATAGTAACCACTAGATGGGAAGTCTCTGAGCAGTTTTAATGAGCATGCAACAGCAAGGACCTGGGGATTTCCACATACACGTGGCGGCAGGTGGAATTTAAACGCTGTTGGTTGTCGACAGATTTGGGGGCTCGTTGGTCTAGGGATATGATTCTCGCTTAGGGTGCGAGAGGTCCCGGGTTCAATCCCGGACGAGCCCTTCTTTTCTCTTTTTTTCGGTGACAAGTACATAGTGCATTCACCCCAAGTACTTTCTTCAACAAAAATTACTGTAAATAAGTAGACTGGAATCTCTGCTAATGAAAACTAAATGCTAGTCTAAAAGAAATGTGAGATAATGTCTAGATGCTTTTTTTACTAGTGGAGATCAAGTTTATACATTTTCTTGGCTGGGCTTGATGAGACAGTGGATTGCGCAGTCAGATGGAACAGTGTAAATAGGGCATTTTAACTTAATAGATTTAGCAGGTGGTAACATGTGGAATAGACACGTCTGTAATGCAGTTTTAACCAATCAGCATTCAGTTATATACCCACCCGTTGTATGATTCACAATAGACACACATAGGCTCATTCTGTTCAAGAACAACCCAGGGTATGACACACCACACATCTTTAAATGTACATCAAACATAGTGATCATAAACGTTGACACTGTATATGACATTTTACATTTACATTTACGTCATTTTAGCAACGCTCTTATCCAGCCCGCGACTTACAAATTGGTGCATTCGACCTTACTGCCAGTGGGATAACCACTTTACAATATATATATTTTTCTTTTTTTTCTTTGGGTGGGTAAGAAGGGGGTAGATTGCTTTATCCTATCACAGGTATTCCTTAAAGAGGTGGGGTTTCAAGTGTCTCCGGAAGGTGGTGAGTGACTCCGCTGTCCTGGCGTCGTAGAGGAGCTTTGTTCCACCATTGGGGTGCCAGAGCAGCGAACAGTTTTGACTGGGCTGAGCCCGAGACCGTGCATCCGCATGAGGGAGGTATGGGGCAAGCAGGCCAGATGTGGATGAAAGCAATGCCCTCATTTTGGGTGTAGGGACTGATCAGAGCCTGAAGGTACAGAGGTGCCGTTCCCCTCACAGCTCCGTAGGGCAAGCACCATGGTCTTGTAGCAGATGCGAGCTTCAACTGACCAGTGAGTGTGCGGAGGAGTGGGGGTGACGAGAGAGACGGGAAGGTTGAACACCCGACGGTCTGCGGCATTCTGGATGGAGTTGTTGGGGTTTAATGGCACAGGCAGGGAGCCCAGCCAACAGTGAGTTGCTGTAATCCAGACCCAGGGGATGACGGAAGTGCCTGGATTAGGACCTGTGTCGCTTCCTGTAAGGCAGGGGTCGCTACTCTCGAATGTTGTAGAGCATTAACCCAGAGATCGGGTCACCGCCTTGATGTTGAAGCGGAGAACGACAGGGTGTTGTCGGGTCACGCCAAGGCTCTTCGCACTCTGGAGGAGGACATTAGCAAGAGTTGTCAACCGTGATGGCGAGATCATGGAACCTAGGCAGTCCCTTCCCGGGAGGAAGAGCAGCTCCTGTGCACCGAGTTCAGCTTGAGGGTGGTGATCCATCATCCACACTGATATGTCTGCTAGACATGCCAGAGATGACGATCCCACCTGGTTATCAGAAGGGGGAGTAGAAGATTAGTTGTATGTCGTCTGCGTAGCAAATGATAGGAGAGGCCATGTGGAGGATATGACAGAGCCAAGTGACTTTAGTGTAAACCCATAGCGAGGAATAGGAGAGGGCCTAGAACTGAGCCCTGGGACACCAGTGGTGAGAGCACGTGGTGCAAAGGAGGACAGATTCTCGCCACGCCACTTGGTAGGGTCCACCCGGTCAGGTAGGACGCAATCAAGATTGAGCCACCGAGATGCCCAACTGGGAGAGGGTGGAGAGGGGAGAATCTGATGGTTCACAGTATCAGCTAGGCAGCAGACAGGTCTAGAAGGACAAGAGCAGGAGAGAGAGAGTTAGCTTTAGCAGTTCGGAGCCTCAGAGTTACAGAGACGAACAGTCTCAGTTGGATGACCAGTCTTGAAACCTGACTGGTTTGGATCGTTCATTCTAGCAAGAGAGTTGGCTAAAGGCGGCACTTAGTTTTTATGATGAAAATGTCAAGTGCACATTTGGACGGAGTGTTTGGCTTGCTTGTATGACATGATATTTTATTATCATCTTCAACGTCTCATCTTTCAAAAATACATAGAGTCCTCTTAAATTACAGCATTTCCCTCACTCAGACAACAAAAGAATTGGCGAAAGTTACCCTGCTTGGAGGGATGGGGCACAACTTCTTGTCATGCGAGGAGCTCAGAAGTTCAGAGCGGCTGTCAGTCCAAACCCATACTGTGAACCGCTGACAGCATGTATAGCACATGTTACTGTACAGCCACTGCATTCCAATTTAGGTGTTTATCAGTGCCCAAACCATGAGCTCTGACTGCATGTAGGTATCGATGTAGGTACACAGACCCACAGCCTCTGTAGCCCCCCCCACAGTATGCACACTGTACTTGTTTTGAATGATCTATGTGTTTTTATTGAGCTGCCCTTCTTGGCCCAGTTCTCCCTTGAGAAAAGAGTTATTGTATTGCTCTAACTTCCTGGTTAAATAAAGCTTAAATAAATATAAATAAAAACACATTTTGTCAACAATAAATCTTCCTAAAATCACCAGCCACTGCCATTCAACTAAAAATAAAGCTAGCTTATAACTTTTCAAAATAGGCTTAAGGACCTAAGCTCAAAAACATAATATCCCGTCTCTATATACGCTGAGTGCGAACAGATGGGAGTATTTTCATGCCTCTCTCCCCTTGAAAGAGCAAGCATACCAATCATGGTGAAGAGACACAGGTGGAAACCACTAGCAGATCACACTGGAGAGAGGAGCAAAATATTACTGAGCATACCTCCTTCCATTAACCTTTTTGTTCTTACCCCCTTTTCTACAGAGAGTTCTACATGAACCCAACACCCACTGGAACCTTGGTTTCTACCTGGACCAATTCGGATTATCTTATGGGGACACCACGTCGTTTGAGTGTGCTTCTGTGTTGAGTACAAGATGGCTAAATTTTGTCGTCCATGGCCTTTGATATATGAAGCTGTTCATGCAAGCATTTGGCATTCATAACATGTACAGAAATTCCTTGGAATAAGTAACTGTTCTAATTCCGCGATTTCGTAATGTTCTCTTGATGCATTTCAAGGTGTTCTTCATCAATTATGAATTTTGAAGGAGTTAGAATGTTGAACAAGTTCTAATTTTTACAGTCTACAATACAAATGGCGTGAGATATCAACAGAATTTTCAAAACATTATGAAACAACTTACCAAGTCTTATTACTCAATATAATAATTAATAGAAAATATGATTACATTATCAACCATGTGTTATGGTTCCAGAGGAGAGATAGATAAAA
>NW_025540184.1:0-9190 GCF_020615455.1 Coregonus clupeaformis | reverse complement strand
AGCCCTCATCATTAACCCACACAGAGACATACAGCAGCCCTCATCATTAACCCACACAGAGACATACAGCAGCCCTCATCATTAACCCACACAGAGACATACAGCAGCCCTCATCATTAACCCTCACAGAGACATACAGCAGCCCTCATCATTAACCCACACAGAGACATACAGCAGCCCTCATCATTAACCCACACAGAGACATACAGCAGCCCTCATCATTAACCCACACAGAGACATACAGCAGCCCTCATCATTAACCCACACAGAGACATACAGCAGCCCTCATCATTAACCCACACAGAGACATACAGCAGCCCCTCGTCATTAACCCACACAGAGACATACAGCAGCCCTCATCATTAACCCACACAGAGACATACAGCAGCCCTCATCATTAACCCACACAGAGACATACAGCAGCCCTCATCATTAACCCACACAGAGACATACAGCAGCCCTCTTCATTAACCCACACAGAGACATACAGCAGCCCTCATCATTAACCCACACAGAGACATGCAGCAGCCATCATCATTAACCCACACAGAGACATACAGCAGCCCTCATCATTAACCCACACAGAGACATACAGCAGCCCTCATCATTAACCCACACAGAGACATACAGCAGCCCTCATCATTAACCCACACAGAGCTATACAGCAGCCCTCATCATTAACCCACACAGAGACATACAGCAGCCCTCATCATTAACCCACACAGAGACAAACAGCAGCCCTCATCATTAACCCACACAGAGACATACAGCAGCCCTCATCATTAACCCACACAGAGACATACAGCAGCCCTCATCATTAACCCTCACAGAGACATACAGCAGCCCTCATCATTAACCCACACAGAGACATACAGCAGCCCTAATCATTAACCCACACAGAGACATACAGCAGCCCTCATCATTAACCCACACAGAGACATACAGCAGCCCTCATCATTAACCCACACAGAGACA
Organism: Coregonus clupeaformis; assembly: GCF_020615455.1. Taxonomy (NCBI): domain Eukaryota; kingdom Metazoa; phylum Chordata; class Actinopteri; order Salmoniformes; family Salmonidae; genus Coregonus; species Coregonus clupeaformis. The sequence goes on along the minus strand of NW_025540184.1, from coordinate 8,215 downwards.
TACAGCAGCCCTCATCATTAACCCACACAGAGACATACAGCAGCCCTCATCATTAACCCACACAGAGCTATACAGCAGCCCTCATCATTAACCCACACAGAGACATACAGCAGCCCTCATCATTAACCCACACAGAGACATACAGCAGCCCTCATCATTAACCCACACAGAGACATACAGCAGACATCATCATTAACCCACACAGAGACATACAGCAGCCCTCATCATTAACCAACACAGAGACATACAGCAGCCCTCATCATTAACCCACACAGAGACATACAGCAGCCCTCATCATTAACCCACACAGAGACATACAGCAGCCCTCATCATTAACCCACACAGAGACATACAGCAGCCCTCATCATTAACCCTCACAGAGACATACAGCAGCCCTCATCATTAACCCACACAGAGACATTGTTGTGTCAATTCCTGACTACAAGCTATACCGAGCACTCAAGCCTAAATCCACCCAGGGTGCTCAAAGCACTCCCAACCTGCAGGGGGCAACCATGCAACCGGAGCTGTTGAAACCAACCACCAGGAAGTGCTCTGGGGACCATATTAACCTGCGCACCCACAAGCAGTGCATGTGCATGACATCGAAATGTTTGGTAAAAGCTTACTTGGCTCTCACTCATTCCTGAGAAGAGATACCAATGACCACAGCTCCTGATCATCCAAAGACGCAACTGGTAGGACAGAATGTGTTGTGAATTCATGCTTCTATATGACCTTTGGTTTGGTTGTAACATACAATACAATTATTAATTAAATTAAATAGTGAAGACTTCATTATGTGAACGTAGAACTTGACAGTAACGTTACTATAATCATGTGTGTTGTTAAATGTTTAATTATGATATTGATATTTAATTATTAACTTGCAATGATCCTAGGTTAATCTAAATGATGAAATGATTGTTTGGTTAGGTTTGAGGATTCAGTAACATTAGTTTATGCTTATTTTTGAGAAAGTGGAATTGAGAGTTATTTGTAACTAATCCATGGGTTTTTGTTTGTGTGTTTTGAAGGTTATCAACCTATTCTGTTCCATCTTTGTGACAATAAAAAATCATAAAGTGAACAGTTTTGAGTTGTCCTTTGCGTTCATCAAGGATAAAGCCGTTTTCAAGTTTGGGCAGAGCTGTGGTCAGCCAGAAATCACGCAGAACTTGACAGTTGATAACCAGCGCGGCAGTGAAGACGAGGATCAAAGGGCTGAAGTCAAGCTGTCGACGCAAAGGAAGAATTGCCTGTGAAACTCTACACCATGGCCAAGGAAACTTTTGGGAAAACAGTCAAGCAACTGAAGCAAGAGCGGACCTTAGCCAAATCTGCTTTCACCAGACAAGCGAACTACCTGAGTAAAGCTGCAGCTGGTATGATTAAGCATGAACTACAAGAGGAGTTCAGCAAGCTCAGTTCCCTGGCTAGAAGTGTCGGTGATTCAAATGATGACTACGCGGCTGGCCTACTGGCTGAAGCGGGAACTAAGGAGATGAAGAGGTCAAGCTCGACAAGGACCAGCATGCTGAGCTTGAAAGGACGATTGAAGAGTGCGACATGAAATTGGAGGAAATCCGAGAGGCGGTCCAATTCAACCTCTGGCCAAGATACGGTAAAGAGGAGGTAGACTTTGCAATCCAAGAAGCGGAGAAAGCCTGTGACAGAGCCAAAGAAACCCCCGTCACTGCTATTAACAGGGACGGCTATGAACTACAGCTGGAAAGAGCGAGGAAGCTAATCCATGATGCAAGTGAAAGCCTGAAAGACTGGGAAAAATGGGTCCCACACGATGAGACTGCAGATCTGAAAGGCAGAGTAAAAGATCTGAGAATATTCGGCAGTAACCTCGAGGCCAAAGAACAGAATTCCTCATCGCACAGAGAATTGCAGAAGAGGACAGAAGACCTACAGAGCTTCAACCAAGAGCAGTCCCACAACCAGTGGTGAGAATAAAACCAACCAGTCTACCTAAATTCACTGGGCTTAGGAGGAATTTCCACAGATGGAGGAAAGACTGGGAGAGCCTGCAAAAGCAGGGAGAGCCGACTGGTTCAGTGGAGGTGAAGAAGTTTCAACTTCTTGACAGTGTGGACGAGAGAATATGTAGAGACCTGCGCCTGTCATCATATAACAGTGCTGAAGACATGTTTAGAGTACTCCAAAACCGGTATGGAAACAAGCCAACAATTGCTTTGGAGATAATTGAGGACCTGGAGAGGATCCCTCCTTTAAAGTCACACCAACCAAGGAAGGTTATTGACCTGATTCAAGCTGTGGAAAAGGCCCTGAATGACCTCACGGAGCTCGAAAGCAGTGGAGCCATAAAGAATCCCCTTGTCATCAGATCCATAGAGAGCAAGCTGCCGGATAACATGAAGAGGGACTGGCTGACATTCATGGTCAACCCAAGAAATGGAGTCACACCTGACAATCACTTCGACAGCCTTCTAAGATTTTTAAAGACACAAGAGGACATACTGGAGAAACTAGACCAGTTGGGTGTAAGTGAAAACCCTGAAAAGAAAGCTACGTACCCGGAGAAGCGGTATGCTTCCACAAGGTCCACGAGAAAGGGAGGATGCGTTGTGTGTGGAGATGAAAAGCACCGTGAGAAGATTTTCTTTTGTAAGCAGTTCAAAGAACTAAAGCCTAGTGAGAAGCTGAATGCTGTCGAAAGACTGGGAGCATGCAGAAGATGCCTCAGATGTCATGGAGAGGATGAGGAATGTACGGACACTTACCTTTGCAGAAACAGAGACTGCAAAAGAGGAGGCTCCTCGGATCACCATTTCTTTCTCTGCCTTAAAGGAGGGGCTAAGAGGAAAGAATACGTGAAAGTGGAAAAACCCAGCACCAGGAGGCAAACATTCACAGAGGAGCAAGAGAGATTAATACGTGAGCTCACCCCGGACGTGGCAGAAAAATTCAGGAATGCTTTCACCAACATGGCAAAATCACACTGCACTGGAGGAAGCCTTCCTGGGGTAAGGGACTCAAGCACACGTGAATTACCAGTTATTCTTATGCTTCTCGAAGTAACTACTAACGCAGGGCAGAAAATTGGAACTCTCATTGACTTAGCATCAGACACCAACTACATCACTCACACAGCCGCCAGGAGACTGAAGCTTCAAGTGAAAGGATCACACTAGTCGTCCATGGAGTTGGAGGCATGGCCATGAAGGTGAAGACCAAAAGATACTTACTCAAAGTGAGAGTCAAGACACCAAGAGGCACGGAGAAAGCTCATGAGCTGATCTGTTATGGGTTGGATGAGATTGCAAAAGTTCACAGAGCAATCAAAGCACAACACCTCAGGAAGTTCTTCCCCGATACCAACCTGGAAGACCTTCACAGACCAGAACATGTTGAGCTTCTCATAAGCCACCGGGAAGGAAGACTTGCTCCACAGAGAGTAAAGGTAGTAGGAGATCTTGTCCTGTGGGAGAGCCCTTTAGGAAAGACCGTTGGAGGAGCACATCCAGACCTCTGTGAAGTAGTGGACATGGCCCTGCACAATTCTGAAACTCATTTTGCACGATCTATGAGAATCACAGCAGTAAGGTATCAAGAAATTGCTGAGATGCAAGAATCTAGGGCTGAAACTAAAACCACTGTTATTGGCAAAGAGTTCTTGGACTGGTGGAAGTGGGACAGCATTGGTGCGGCCTGTGAACCCATGTGTGGAGGATGTCGTTGTGGTAACTGTCAACCAGGAGGCAAAGACATGACTCTTAGTGAAGAAAGAGAGCTTGAGATAATCAGGCAAGGTCTCAGTTACGTGGAGTCAGATGTGCATAGTCAGGAGCCTCACTGGGACACAAAATACCCTTGGATTGAAGATCCTAGTTCCCTGCCCAACAACAGAAGCGCAGTGGAAGCCACGTTTCTGAGGACAGAGAAACAACTCAAGAGAGAACCAGATTGGCGTGCAGCATACACAACTCAAGTTCATGAGATGGTGGAAAGGAAGGCAGCAAAGAAACTCACTAGAAAGACCATTGCCGACTGGAAAGGTCCAGTATGGTACGTCAGTCACTTGATAGCACCAAACCCACACTCTATAACTACACCTGTCCGACTGGTATGGAACAGCAGCCAGAGGTTTAGAGGAAGCAGCATGAATGACCTTCTTCTGAAAGGGCCTGATGTACTTAATCCTATTCGAGCGGTACTGCTAAGGTTCAGGAGAGGAATCCATGCTGCTCTCGGCGACATCAAAAAGATGTACAATTCTGTGTGGCTCGAAGACCTGGAGATGCACCTCCATAGATTCCTCTGGAGAGACGGTGATGATGGGGACATTGAGGAATATGCCATCACCAGGGTCAACATGGGCGATCGACCAGCAGGGTGTATCGCACAACTAGCCATGAGAGAAACAGCGAAGTTGCCCATGTTCACACATCTGAAAGAGGAACGGAGGGTCCTTGAAGAGGATTCCTACGTAGATGACATCCTGACATCCCATAATGACCTGGAAAAGCTAGACGGAACCACCAAAAAAGTCGAAGAAATCCTAAAGGCAGGTGGATTCTTCCTCAAGCCGTGGGTCCGATCAGGCCAAAGTGGGAGGCAAACATCTACATCAGAACATCCAACATCATCAGATGAAGTCTTCATCCTCCCCAACCAAGTGAGAGAAGGAGACAACAGAGCCCTTGGAGTTGGTTATTTAGTCGAATCAGACAAACTGTACCTCATGACCTCGATAAACTTCTCAAAGAGACAAAAGAAGATGAGGATCAGTCAAGATCTCGTTGGAGAGGAAGTGAGAATGAAAACTCCAAACCCACTGACCAGAAGGCAACTGCTTAGCCAAGTAGCTAGTTTGTATGACCCAATAGGCCTTGCAACACCTGCCAAACAGAAAGGAGCCATTTTAGTCAGAAAAGCATTCCAAGAAACTGGAGGCAAAGCTCTAACAAGAGACACATGGGACACACCTCTGTCTGAGAAACTTAGAGGAGAAGCAATCCACCTGTTTGAGGAGTACAGACACCTCAACCAAATTACCTTCCATAGAAGCCTGACTCCAGTCAAAAGGATTGGAGAACCCTGGGGAATAACATTCTCAGATGGGAGCGACCAGAGTTATGGAGCAGTGGCATTCTTCAGGTGGGAGACCGAGCAAGGCATCCTGGTCCGTCTTGTTGAGTCCAAAGCCAAGCTTACACCACTTGACCAAAAGGGAGAACCAGTGAAGGCTGAAGTCTGTGGTGCTGTGTTCGCTGCAAGACTCAGGAAATACATTGAAAAGCACAGTCGGATGCAAGTAGGACGTTGGATCCATCTGGTAGATAGTCAAACTGTGCTGGGTGCAATCCAAAGGGACAGTTATGGGTACCAGACCTTTTTTGCAAACAGAGTGGGAGAGATCCAGAAGTCCACATCAGTTGAGGACTGGAGATGGATTCCAGGTGAGCAAAACATTGCTGACCTCATGACAAGAGGAGCAACCCCAGAGGACCTCAAAGAGAACTCTGTGTGGCAGAACGGCCCAGAGTTTCTGAAACGACTGTAGAGGATTGGCCGACAAAGTCAGCCAAAGAAGTCACTGCAGATGCCAAAGAAGGCATAAACAAGCTCCAAAGGAAATGTTTTACAGCAGCACTGACCCGAGCGCAGGTGGGGAAAAAAAATCCAACATGCTCCACGTATACCAATATCTCCAACCTCTGACAAAGGTAAAGACCTGCAAAGCAGCCCTAATGGAAGAGGGCACCAAATCCAAGTCCAAAGACCACCTTCTGGTTATTCAGTGGGGAATATCCTTAACATCAGCAAGTTCAGCAGTTTAACCAGGTTGACAAGAGTCATTGCCTGGGTGTGGAGAGCTGCCACAAGGTGGAAAGAAATGCTAGCCAAGACCACCACCACAAGCAAGCCAAAGAAAAAGGAAATTCCTTCAGCTCTTGAGATCAAGTCCAGAACCAAGAAAGCTACACTTACTTGTGAAGATGCACTCAGGGATCTCTTCCTTGCAGCCCAAAAGGATGTAACCTGGCCAGACACCACACTCAGCAGGCTTGCTGTGGTCAAAGAGGAAAACACTGGACTCTTGCTCTGTGGAGGAAGGTTCCAAATCTTTAATGAAGAAAAAACTGCAGTACCAATCTTGCCCTGCACGTCATGGGTATCCTCCCTTCTAGCTCAAGAAGCCCACAAGACAAATCATGAAGACATCGCAGGCACACTCCTCCGGATGAGAAGGAAAACGTGGGTGGTAAGAGGCCGGAAACTAGCTCAAAGGATCGTTGATAACTGTGTGACATGCAGGAAACTTAAGGCCCGGAGATGCCAACAGATCATGAGTGACCTTCCATCGGAGAGAATAACACCAGCCAATCCCTTTGAGTACACCACAGTGGACTTATTTGGACCTTATGAAGTGAAGGATGAGGTGAGAAAGAAGGTGAAACTTAAGGTGTGGGGAATTGTCTTTTGCTGCATGGTGTCAAGAGCTATGCACACAGACCTTGTCAGCGACCAGTCAGCTGAAGGCTTCCTGTTAGCCTACCAAAGATTTACGGCACTGAGAGGGCATCCAAGGAAATTGTGGTCGGATCCTGGAAAAAACTTTGTCGGAGCCAGACCTGCCCTCAAAGAACTCTACATGTTTCTGGACCGGCTGGAGAAGTCGAAGCTTGAAAACAACGTTTCCAAGCATGGCACAGAATGGAGCTGGAGGATCCATCCTGCAGACTCACCTCACAGAAACGGAGCTGCTGAAGCCGCTGTCCGAACTGTGAAGCGGGCTTTACACAATCTGGGAGGTAATGGAGTCCTCACATGGGGTGAATTTCAGACTTTCCTTTATATGGCTTCCAACCTTGCCAATGAGCGGCCTATTGATGCCAGGACTCAGAGCAGAGAGGACTGTGTAGAATACATTAGCCCAAATTCACTTCTACTCGGACGAACCGGACCCAGAGGAGATCCAGGGACCTTTTGACTTTGAAGGTTACTCCTACAAGAGATTAAGGACCATCCAAACAGAAGTTGACCGATTCTGGAGGAAATGGAGTCAGTTAGCCGGACCAAACCTGTTTGTCCGGACCAAGTGGCACACCGCTCACAGGAATGTGGCAATTGGAGATGTCGTCTGGCTGGCCGACCAGAACGCCTTGAGAGGTCAGTACAGGCTTGCCAGAGTTATTGACGTTAACACTGACAAGAAGGGAATTGTGAGGGATGTATATCTCCGATCCTTCCCCAGCTACCCAGTCGCAACTGTGAAGCCCACTAAAAAGATGGAAAAACATTCAATCAAGATACCAGCAACAGTTCTTCACAGAGATGTCAGACGGATAGTTGTCTTGCTTCCAGTTGAAGAGCAGCAGCAACAGGATCAAAAATAGAGTAACTGAATCCAACACATCACAGTTCTGTGTGACCTCCTTGGGTTGAAGAACCAGGAGGTCAAGTGGGAGGTGTTGTGTCAATTCTTGACTACAAGCTATACCGAGCACTCAAGCCTAAATCCACCCAGGGTGCTCAAAGCACTCCCAACCTGCAGGGGGCAACCATGCAACCGGAGCTGTTGAAACCAACCACCAGGAAGTGCTCTGGGGACCATATTAACCTGCGCACCCACAAGCAGTGCATGTGCATGACATCGAAATGTTTGGTAAAAGCTTACTTGGCTCTCACTCATTCCTGAGAAGAGATACCAATGACCACAGCTCCTGATCATCCAAAGACGCAACTGGTAGGACAGAATGTGTTGTGAATTCATGCTTCTATATGACCTTTGGTTTGGTTGTAACATACAATACAATTATTAATTAAATTAAATAGTGAAGACTTCATTATGTGAACGTAGAACTTGACAGTAACGTTACTATAATCATGTGTGTTGTTAAATGTTTAATTATGATATTGATATTTAATTATTAACTTGCAATGATCCTAGGTTAATCTAAATGATGAAATGATTGTTTGGTTAGGTTTGAGGATTCAGTAACATTAGTTTATGCTTATTTTTGAGAAAGTGGAATTGAGAGTTATTTGTAACTAATCCATGGGTTTTTGTTTGTGTGTTTTGAAGGTTATCAACCTATTCTGTTCCATCTTTGTGACAATAAAAAATCATAAAGTGAACAGTTTTGAGTTGTCCTTTGCGTTCATCAAGGATAAAGCCGTTTTCAAGTTTGGGCAGAGCTGTGGTCAGCCAGAAATCACGCAGAACTTGACAGACATA
>NW_025540183.1:0-9219 GCF_020615455.1 Coregonus clupeaformis | reverse complement strand
GCCCAGTTGGGACTGGCGACCCTTTTGGCACCAGGCGTGACAGGACAAGCCCGACCAGGCTGCCCTTCACTACCGATCAGGGATCACAGAGACAAGCCAGACTAACTAAAACCCTCACTAGTGCAGAGGACGAAGTAGGCTGGCACATATGGTACTGAAGATGGGTGCTTCAACTCCAATCACCAGCCTAATCCTATTTGCTGTGTAGCATACTTAGGATGTGCAAACAATGCCTTTCGTCTTTTGGCGCTACAGCCGCATTATGGCGCTGAGCGTAAGGATATCTGGAGGTACTGAAGGCCTTTGCCTGGCTGCGCATGCCCGCGCCAGCGTGCCGTGCGTGGAGTGCTAACCCTGGATACCGCAGGACTGTGCGGACCACTCGTCGCGATCCATGACTCTTCACTGCCCTCGTCTCATTCCTAGCCTGAGTAGGAGTTGGCTCTGTTCTAACTCTAGGCTCACTTAACCTCCCCAGCCCCCTTCTTGAGATTAACATGGGCTTCTCCTTCTCCTCTTAGCTTCACTTTGCATATCTCTGTGTAGCCTCCACAGTCTCCTCCCAGGGCGGTGATCCAACCCAGCTAATCTCACCGGATCCGTCCAGATCTCCTCCCAAGTCCAGGCTGTTCTGTTCCTGGACCGCCGCCTGGTCCTCTTAAAGGTGGGGATCTTCTGTCTAAGATTGGTACTGAACCACGACAAACCCAGCGTATATGCCCATTACATTCTTTATTAACCATATAATAGTGCAGTGCCTGACAACCGCTTTGGAACCAGTCCCACAGGTGCCTGCCCGGCCTGCCTGGGTATGATTCCCAATCAGAGACAATAACTACAGCTGCCTCTGGTGGTCAGAACCTCTCAGCCAACATAGATCTACATATCTAAACTCACGCACTAAATCATCAAACTAAACACTCCCATTTAAATCCCCAGGGCCACCTTTCTACTGATCGTCTCAAACTGTTAAACTGTGTTTTTTGTTGATGGATATCAAACTGTTAAACTGTGTTTTTGTTTAAGGTAGATCAAACTATTATTGTTTACAGTAAGGTAGATCAAACTGTTACACTGTTTTTTATAATCAAACTGTTAAATGTTTTTGTTAAGGTAGATGTTTATTGGAAATGTGTTTTTGTTAAGGTAGATCAAACTGTTAAACTGTGTTTTTGTCAAGGTAATCAAACTGCTTCAGCTGTGTTTTATTAAGGTAGATCAAACCATTAAACTGTATTTTTATTAAAATTGAATCAAGCTGTCTTAAATGTGTTTTTGTTAAGGTAAGATCAGCTGTTAAATATATTTTTATTTGTAATCAAACTGTTAAACTGTGTTTTTTGTCAATGTGATCAGCACATTAAGCTGTGTTTTTGTTAAGGCCGATCAAACTGTTAAACTGTAATCATTTTGTCAGTCTGATCAACTGACCCAAACTGCTGTATTTTATTGGTTATCACTATTAAATGCCTGTTTTTGTTTAAGGTAGATCAGCTGTTAACTATGTTTTTATCATCAGTAGATCATGTTACCTGAAGGCATTGGTGTTAGATTATATGGCTTTAGGCGTTACCACAGTTCTGATGTGCCACATTCTCCAGGGGAGCTGCCATTCTATCGTTACACCATCTTTTTGATAGTTTGCCAGCAAAGTCTCATATCAGGAAAACATTACGACTTTGTTTCCAGTTAATATTAAACTGGATAGAAGTAGAAAAAGACAAATATTCTCAAAACAAGTCATTTATTAGTCATTGCTGTTTAAATTCACCATTTTGTAGCTGAACACAGTAAATATCAGGTCAATTTTTGCAGCATTAAAAGTGCCAAGCCAACATGTCATATTTTTTACATTTCAAACGTTACAGATTAAACCTTCATATCACCACCAGAAGGAGATGAGGCCCGGTCCCTGGAGCGTTCACTGAGCCCAGTGTACGGATATATGGTAGGAATACACCAAAAAAAACACAAGACCCAACATTCACTTGACTAGGTAAGTTTCTTCAAATCTGTAATCTCTGTGTGATACAATTAAGTAAGCTGGTTATAGTGCTATTTTTTCCACATGATTAAAATAATGATGCTGTATGAAAATTTTATCATCCCAGACTATTTCCTCAATATTTAAATCCCCATAATAGCATCCAACATAAATGCAAATTAGCTTCCCCAGGGTCTGAGGATCTCAACTCAGTTGGTAGAGGCATTTGTATATATCTTATGTGTGAAAAATAAAATAATCTCTCGCCTACTCAATGCGTCTGTAATAACTAAAATTAAATGTAAATTCTCTTGATTTATCTTGACTGGAGTGGTCTTGATAAGCCTGTCTTTGCTGTTGGCAACAGTGTCACTGTAACAGTGATGTGATCTTTGCTCATCCTCTCAACAGAAACTCAGTTATACCTGCATGGTCCCTGTGCCATATGCTGGGTCATACAACCTCTTGTTTGGCCATGTAAAGTGGTACTCCTCCATTAACCACACTCAACGAGAACCGACAGTTGTGCCTTGCAGAAAGAAAAAAGTCGTTACTTTATGCAAATAGTTTATTGGTACTGTATATTGTCTGTTAGGTTTCTTAATAACTGAAAGTTATATGTAACTTAACAATAAATATACCAAATCATCTAGTAGATCAGGAGCTACCTCCTGTGGGAGATTCTCCATAGGTTAAGGAAAGAACGTAGGCTTGTGTTTGTGAGGCCTGAAATTGAAACACAGTACATACATCTCCAACTAAAGATTGGGCCCTGGTCAAAAGTAGTCCCATGACATGGGGAATACTTCAGTGCCATTTTAGGAGTTCACACATAGTCTATCAGATAGCAGCAATTTGGTATATCCATACCTATAGATGAAGGTTAGAATTACCATGATATCTATACCATGATGAGGTTAAGTATGTATCTATACTATGATGAAGGTTAGAGTATGATATCTATACTATGATGAAGGTTGGTGTAGTATCTATATATATGATAAAGTTTAGGGTATAATTATCTATATCCTATAGATGAAGGTTAGAATTATGATATCTATACTATATGATGGTTAAGTGTAATATTATCTATACTATAGATAAAGGTTAAGTGTAATTATCTATACTTGGTTGTTGATATCTATACTATAAGATGAGTTTGAATTATGATATCTATACTATAGATGAAGGTTAGGTATATATTTCTATGATAGGTTAAAACATATATCTATATGAAGTAAGGTTAAATTATGAGTATATTTGCCTATAGATGAAGGTTAGGTATGAGTATCTATACCTATAGATGAAGGGATTGGATATATATCCCCACCTATAGATGAAAGGGTTAAGTTTGTAGGTGTCTATACCTATAGATACAGGTTAGGAGTATGCAAGTATCTATACCTATAGATAAAGGTTAGGGTATGAGTATCTTTATTCCTAGATGAAGTTGGTATGAATATCTATACCTATAGATGAGTTACAGTGTGGATATCCACTGCAATTATACAATTATCTTACTATGATGAAGGTTAGAATACGATTGTCTATACACTATAAAGATGAAGGTTGTTAGGGTGTGATTATCTATACCTATAGATGAAGGTTAGGGTATGAGTATCTATACCTATAAATGAAGGTTAATTTATGAGTATCTATACCTATAGATAAGAAGATTGGTTATATATCTATACCTATAGATGAAGGTTGGGGTATGAGATATCTATACCTATAGATGAAGGTTAGGGTATGAGTATCTATACCTATATAGATGAAGGTTAGGGTATGAGTATCTACCACTATAGATGAAGGTTAGAAGGTATGAGTGTCTACACACCTATAGATGAAAGGTTAGGAGTGTATGAGTATCTATACCTATAGATGAGGGATTAGGGTATATTATCTACCTATATAGATGAAGGTTGGGAGTATGAGTATATCTATGCCCTATAGATGAAGGTTAGAAGTGTATATTATCTACGTAGATGAAGTTAGGTTTTATGTCTACCTATAGATGAAGGTTAAGAAGTGCATATATCTATCCTATAGATGAAGGTTAGGGTGTGTGTCTCTATATTCCATATAGATGAAGGTTAGGGTCGTAGTGTATCTGTGCCTATAGTTGAAAGTTAGAAAAATTTATGAGCGTCTATACCTATAGATGAAGGTTTGAGTATGAGTATCTATACCTATAGATGAGGGATTGTATTATTATCTGTACTATGTGTATGGTGTCTATGCCTATGATGAGGGTTAGTATAATATAATTAGATGAGAGTTAGGGGTATGAGTATCTATGCCTATAGATGAAGGTTAGGTGTAAACGTCTATACCTATAGGATGAAGGTTTGTTATCTATATATAGTTGTATTAGTGTCTATACCTATAGATGAAGGTTAAAGTGTGAGTATCTGCCACCTGATTGATATCTATATTAGATGGGGTTAGTATGTGCCTGGATGAGATTGGGGTGTGATATACCTTGCCTATAGATTTTGAGTATCTATGCCTGTAGATGGGGAGTTAGGTGATATCTGTCCTATGATGGTTGGTATGTATCTCATACTATAGATGGGGATTTATGTATGAGCAGATCAAATAGATGTGTTCATTACTATCCATTCACTGGTAAATATCTCCCCAAATGTCACAATGAATTAACTCTGCACCTGTTGGGTTGAAGTATAAATTATTATATAATACAAAATTGTCATTCAAAAGGATCTTCACGTGCGACACTGTATTTGAAAATGAGGTCTTTACAGCAGGTTTGCCGTGAACTGTATGTGTCACAGGCATAGAGGCATGTACAGTGAATGGTGTAGAAATTGCTAGCTAGTTAGCGGTGCCTTTATTAGCGTTTCAGTGGGTGATTCACCGCTCAGAACCTTGAAGTAGTTGTTTCCTTGCTCTGCTAAGGCTGTGGCTTTCAACCGGAGCGATAGGTGGTGTGCAGTAGAGGAAGGCAGTTGTTAGAATGTTCAGAGGTTCCTAGTTTAGAGCAGGTTACGCAGTGAGAGAGGACGAAGCAATGTTACACTATTCACTATATGTCGTACTTTTGACCAGGGCCCTGTAGGTCTCTATAAAGAGATAATTGTTTAGCCAATGTCCCATAACAATCAATTACCCATCCTCTCTGCCATCTCCACGCGCTGCCCGTTTCTCCCCAGATCCCATTATTTGCAGTAGGGAGCCCTTTTGATAGCGGTGAAGATGGCACACTCCACTCAACCGTGTGTCATATCGCATTATCTCTTTTATTATTACGGTCGATACCTGGCTCTTGATCTTCGCTCAATGAAACATGTATTTTAGTAAGAAGCTGATTGGCGGAAGTCTGGCCGTAAACCACTGAGTATTAGGATGTGTACTGTAGCCATTATATCTAGCGTGTAATGTACAGTCTATTTCGTGTTTATTTATAAACAATTCCCCATAACGTTAAACGTTCATCCTTATCCTATCCTACATCTCTACTATCAAGGCGTTTGTCTCCAACACTGTAATAGGTAGATGTTTACCAGCAGAACTACACACACACACACACATAGCTTTACAAAGCGGGCCTCTTCTTGTCATGCCTGCTGCACTTGAGGCCCGCAAATTTGTTAAATGTGCTATTTAAATTTTTTTGAACTCAGATCAGGGTCTCAACTTACTGTTGAAAGTTAGAAAAGTAGAATATACAAGTTGCAATTTCAAAATTTGGAAGTGCATCAGAAGTATTCAACTTGTTACGTCAGTCCTTAATGAACCCATGTCTAAACTAGTATGTTTTTTATTATAAATTGATATCTATCTAACCTTGTAGGCCTAATCTGTCCACCATGCTGACTGGGCACGCAGGCGCATGTGCTCAAGGCCCTGACCTCAGTGGCCCCCATTTGATTTTTAGTAGTCATCCTCAAACTGGATATCCTTCACTGGAGCAGCCCCTGCTGTGTGGGCGGCAGATTAGCTTAAATCAGGAGTACGAGCATTTGTGCCCAGTAACTGAAAGTTCGCTAGTTCCAATCTACACGACTGACTTGGTAAAAACTCGTGCTACTATATATACTAATTGCTCCTGTAAATTTTTCTGGATAGGATTATCTACTAAATGACAAAAAAAAATAATAATAATAATAAGTAATGGCAAAATGTGAAGAATTGCAGGAGATGTCTTTACACTGACAGGTTTCATCCACCGACAGGCCTTATGGAATCAGCAAATTTGTTGATGATCTTTTATGATATGTGGTTATTAGGCTAGATGATAACTTATGATACGAAAGTGCACAGTGATGAGCTTAGTGCGCCTGTTCAATAAATATCTAGGGTTACTTTGAGCAGCATTTGATCGATCCTTGTTACCGTTTGACAAATACAAACAATCTGTCTCTCATCCATAATAATCTCATCATGTAGGTAACCTACCCATTGTATCATGTTGCTGTTTGCTAGTGTGCATGCCAAGACCACAGTAGGCACAATTGCTATTTAACAAATAAATTTAATACAATTATTGATAAGAGTTGAAAATGCGATGAAACCCATTTCTATTTATTATATTTTTAGTGTACATTTGGGATTAACATAAAATTATTTTATCGTCATCACCCACAGCCATTTGTCTGCAACAAGTCAGTTGATGAAACATCTCAGGTGGGAAAATTGTGCATATTGTTTTTTATTACATTTTAGAATCTATCTAATTGATGAAACCTGGCTAGTGCCAAAAAATTGTTTACTGCCAAAACCGTTTTGCCGCAGGAGTGGGGGCCCCAAACCAAATCTGCGCTTGGGACCCCCAAAGGCTGGTTCACAGATGCCTTTTAATCTCAGTATCACGGTCGTCTAACCCTTAGTGAATGCATTATAATACTTTATTAAATAAAGCAACCATGAAAAAACCAACAAATAATGATAGTGAAGTCCTCTGTGGCACTACAGAAACATGAACAAAACCCCCACGCACCCCCAGGTAAAAACACACACAGTATAAATATGGCTCCTGACCAGAATGGCAACACAGCTACTCGTTACCTCTGGGTGCAATCATCAACCAAACATAAAAAAAAACAACCTAAGACTATGTTATAAATACACCCAAGTAAATAACACCTATAAAATATAATTCCAACCGAGTACGGTGTCACATCACTAAGGAGTCCGAACTCCCTTTGTCTATGGGAGGGTCTGGGTGAAATTCTGTCTATGGTGAGCGGCTCAGGCACTGGTGGTGGTCCCCACCCCTTATCACACTGTGTAACCTCCTCCACATACCACACCACCCACTGAATTGAGTCTTCACTATGGCATCACCGAACTCAGACCTTGCGGATAAACAGCACGGGTGAACTGAGGGCAGCACGAGCTGACCAACACCGGACAAACCTAATTTCAGAAACGCTTGCGGAAGGGTGCTTCAATACCTAACCAGCACGGACCTAAGGAAGCGGCACCCCGTACGGGCAACACGGCGGGGAGCAGCACCGGGCTGAGGCCCACAGGTTAAAAGCTGCTACACTGCGGACTAAGGGGCAGCACCGACTAAATTCCAACACGGACTAAGGGCTGTACTAATAATACTTTGGCCACGGGCCGGCACAAGCCTAGGAGTGATAAGCCCCGAGGGCATTGGAACTAGGGCCAGCTCCGGACTGAATGGCGGATCTGGCTGGCTGGCTCCTGGCTGGTCCCAGCACAGCTGGCGGATCCGGGCTGGAGCGCTCAGCCAGGTCAGGCGCAGCTTTAGCTCCTGGCCGGATCCTGGCTGGCCTGGCTGAATCCGGGCTGGCTTCGGATCTACCTCCCAACGACCTCCTAGGGTTCCTGAAAGCCCAACTGACTCTGGGTCTTTGTTTGCTCTTGGATCTGTCTGGGCCAGCTCTGACGGATCTGGCTGGGCGGCTCTGGCGATCGGCTGGCAATCTGTGGATCTCAGCGCTGAGCAGTCTCCATGATCTGTTGGGCTCCCATCTCACTGGATCCTGGCTGACGGCTCTGTGATCTGGCTGGGCCACTCTGTGAATCCTGGCTGAAGCGGCTCTGGCCGATCACCAGACAGCTCTGTGGCGGATGTCAACAGGCTGCAGCTCTGAGGTGTCCTCATTGCTGGCCTAATGGATCAGCACTCAACTACAGAATCGCTGCCTCATGCTTTGGCTGACTTTTTGATCAGCTTGCTCATAGCTAGCTGACGGATCTGGCTGCTCATGGCTGTGGCGACGGATCTAGCTGCTCATGGCTGCAGCTGTGTGCAGGCTGTTTGCTGGCAGTGGAGCGGACCCCAGCCTCGGAGGCATCATCACCTCCGCAGGACGGTTCCTCTGCTGAGCTGCTCTTCCCACACTGAATGAGCCTGAGCTTCAGTCTTGTGCGGGCTGCGCGTCGGCTCCTGCTAATTCCATCTCTTGATTATGATTCTGTCTGTGGGCTCAATTAACCACTCTATGTCAGTAGGCTCCAGCGCTCAGGTCTGGCATGCTTTTGTGGTTCTCAGTGCCCAGGTAGGAACAGGCTGGTCGTGCAGAACACACACCACTGGCCTCGGCCGAGGATCAGGGACCGGGCTGAACGGACTGGCAACACACGTGGGTATTTCAGCAGTGCCACAAACACTTCCCTCCCTCCTACTCGCCAATGGCTCCATTACTCTGTTAGCCTTACCTACTTTCCTCCCTGTGGCAGCCTCTGTATTTCTTCCCATCCCTTAAACCCATGTACCCCAAAAATTTCTTAATATTACACTCTCAATGGCGAAACCCTGCTACTTCAATCTCCCCCCTTGGAACCTTGATCTTCCCCCAAGGTCCCTTGCCCCACTCATATCCTCCCAGGACCACGGTTACCCCACCTGGGCCATCGCCAACCTCTGAATCCTCCTTGCCACTCCCTGTCAGTCTCTTGCTCCTGACTGTGCAGTCCTTTGATGGTGGGTTCTGTCCTGATCATCTGAATGACCTTTAGATCTAAACTTTATTAAATAAAGCAACCACAGAAAAAACAACAAATAGTTAGTTGAAGTCCTCTTAACACTGACAAGTGAACATATTTACTTGGGTAGAAACACACAGTATATGCCAAGCTCCCCCAAATCAGAGGTAGCAGGCCGACGGCCCACAAACTTCTCATTCCCTCCAGTTGAGGTCAATAAACATAAAAAACCAACCTAGACTAACCAACATAGAAATACACCCGAGTAATTACAACTGGCTCAAAAGGCAAAGTCCATAGAGGCAGAGTGTCAC
>NW_025540182.1:0-9237 GCF_020615455.1 Coregonus clupeaformis | reverse complement strand
GTAGAAGGATTACTTTATCCATCCCAGGTATTCCTTAAAGAGGTGGGGTTTCAAGTGTCTCCGGAAGGTGGTGAGTGACTCCGCTGTCCTGGCGTCGTGAGGGGAGCTTGTTCCACCATTGGGGTGCCAGAGCAGCGAACAGTTTTGACTGGGCTGAGCCGGGAACTGTGCTTCCGCAGAGGTAGGGGCCAGCAGGCCAGAGGTGGATGAACGCAATGCCCTCGTTTGGGTGTAGGGACTGATCAGAGCCTGAAGGTACGGAGGTGCCTGTGACACTCTGGCTCTATGGACTTTGATTTTGAGCCAGGGTTGTTCATTTCACTTGGGTGTATTTCTATGTTGGTTAGTCTAGGTAGTTTTTTCTATGTTTGGTCAATGACTCCCAATCGGAGGTATATGAGTGTCAGCTGTCGGCCTCGTTATCTCTGATTGGGAGCCATATTCATACTGTGTGTTTTCACCTTGGGGTTGTGGGTTTTTGTTCCAAGTTTAGTCTTTGTTACTATCTGACTTCACTTTCGTCTTTTGTTTTGTATTGACGTGCTTTTCTAATTAAAGTCATCATGTTCACTCGAACGCTGCGCCTTGGTCCGCTTATTTAGACGATCGTGACAGAAAAACCCACCACAAGAGGACCAAGCAGCGTAACAAAACGGCAACAGGATCCTACCTACACAGGATTTATGGACGCCTCCAAAGGATTCGTGGACATGGGAGGAGATAGCGGGCTGGAAAGGGTCCTTGGGCACAACCGGAGGAATATCACCGCCCTCGTGAAGAGCTGGAGGCAGCTAAAGCAGAGAGAGAGGTGGTATGAGGCGGGAAGCACGGAGGCAAGGCTGGAAGCCCGGGAGTACTACCCAAACATTTCTTGGGGGAGGAAGCGCCGGAGTAAGGAGAAAACGCTGGTGGATGTCCTCTCGGTTGGGGACAGATAACGCAGGAGGAGGCCGTCCGGTACCGAGGGCGATGAAGGGGGAGAACCTGGCAGAGAGGAGCAACGACAGCAGCAGGGCCATCGTCGGGAAGGACGGAGGCAACCCCAAAAAATTTTTTGGGGGCACATGGCTTGGGCGCCTGAACTGCCCGTCTGCTCAACGGCGCCTGTACTGCCCGTCCTGCCCTATGGCGCCTGAACTGCCCGTCTGCCCAGCGCTGCATAAGCCGCCGTCTGTACTGGAGCCTGCAAAGCCGCCCGTCTGCCATGAGCCTTCAGAGCCGTCCGCCAGACCGAGCCGTAGAGCCTTCCGCCAGACAGGAGCCGCTAGAGCCTTCCGCCAGACAGAATCATACACCAGCGATGGAATCAGAGAGCCGACGCAGCCCGTGCAAGACTGGAAGCCCAGGTTCGGGTCCAGCAAGAGCAGCTCCTGCAGATGGGAACCGCCCTGCAGGAGGTGATGACCACTCTCCGAGGCTGGGGTCGCCTCCACCGCCAGCGCCCAGCCAGCACCGGGTCAGCCAGCCATGAGCAGCCAGAATCCGTCAGCCAGCCATGAGCAGCCAGATCCGTCAGCCAGCCATGAGCAGCCAGATCCGTCAAGCCAGCCGGAGCAGCCGGATCCGTCAGCCAGCCACGAGCAGCGGATCTGTCAGCTAGCCGCGAGCAGCCAGATCCGTCGCAGCCAGCCATGAGCAGCCAGATCCGTCAGCCAGCCATGAGCAGCCAGATCCGTCAGCCAGCCACGAGCAGCCAGATCCGTCAGCCAGCCACGAGCAGCCAGATCCGTCAGCCAGCCATGAGCAGCCAGACCCGTCAGCCAGCCGGAAACCGTCCAGCCAGGATCCCGCCAGAGCCGTCCAGCCAGGATCCGCCAGAGCCGTCCAGCCAGGATCCGCCAGAGCCGTCCAGCCAGGATCCGCCAGAGCCGTCAGCCAGATCCGCCGGAGCCGTCAGCCAGGATCCGCCAGAGCCGTCCAGCCAGATCCGCCAGAGCCGTCCAGCCAGGATCCGCCAGAGCCGTCAGCCAGGATCCGCCAGAGCCGTCCAGCCAGGATCCGCCAGAGCCGTCCAGCCAGGATCCGCCCAGAGCCGTCCCAGCCCCGGATCCGCCGGAGCCGTCCAGCCCGGATCCGCCAGCCAGCCAGGATCCGCCAGAGCCAGCCAGCCAGGATCTGCCCTTAGTCCGGTACTGCCTCTTAGCCGGTGCTAGCGTCCTTAGCCGGTGCTGCCCCTTAGCCCGAAGTGCTGCCCCCAGTCGGTGCTGCCCTTAGGCGGTGCTGCCCTTAGTCCGGTGTGCTGCCCCTTAGCCCGGTGCTGCCCCTTCAGTCGGTGCTGCCCCTTAGCCCGGTGCTGCCCCTTAGCCGGTGCTGCCCCTTAGTCCGGTGCTGCCCCCCTGAGTCCGGTGATGCCTCTTGGTCCAGTGCTGCCCCTTAATCCTGTGGGGTTTAGTTGGGGGGTGGTCATGTGGAGGAGGTTACACAAGCGGGTAGTGACTATGGTGGGGTGGGGACCACGACCAGTGCCTGAGCCGCCACCATAGACAGACGCGCCACCCAGACCCTCCCTAGACTGTTTGCTGGTGCGCCCGGGAGTTCGCACCTTTAGGGGGGTACTGTGACACTCTGGCTCTATGGACTTTGATTTTGAGCCAGGTTGTTCATTTCACTTGGGTGTATTTCTATGTTGGTTAGTCTAGGTAGTTTTTTCTATGTTTGGTCAATGACTCCCAATCGGAGGTAACGAGTGTCAGCTGTCGGCTCGTTATCTCTGATTGGGAGCATATTTATACTGTGTGTTTTCACCTTGGGGTTGTGGGTTTTGTTCCAAGTTTAGTCTTTGTTACTATTGGACTTCACTTTCGTCTTTTGTTTTGTATTGACGTGCTTTTCTAATTAAAAGTCATCATGTTCACTCGCAACGCTGCGCCTTGGTCCGCTTATTTAGACGATCGTGACAGTGCCGTTCCCCTCACAGCTCCGTAGGCAAGCACCATGGTCTTGTAGCAGATGCGAGCTTCAACTGGAAGCCAGTGGAGTGTGCGGAGGAGCGGGTGACGTGAGAGAACTTGGGAAGGTTGAACACCAGACGGGCTGCGGCATTCTGGATGAGTTGTAGGGGTTTAATGGCACAGGCAGGGGAGCCCAGCCAACAGCTAGTTGCAGTAATCCAGACGGGGAGATGACAAGTGCCTGGATTAGGACCTGTGCCGCTTCCTGTGTGTAAGGCAGTGTCGTACTCTCCGAATGTTGTAGAGCATGAACCTACAGGATCGGGTCACCGCCTTGATGTTAGCGGAGAACGACAGGGTGTTGTCCAGGGTCACGACAAGGCTCTTCGCTACTCTGGGAGGAGGGACACAACGGAGTTGTCAACCGTGATGGCGAGATCATGGAATGGGCAGTCCTTCCCGGGGAGGAAGAGCAGCTCCGTCTTGCTGAGGTTCAGCTTGAGGTGGTGATCCGTCATCCACACTGATATGTCTGCCAGACATGCAGAGATGCGATTCGCCACCTGGTTATCAGAAGGGGGAAAGGAGAAGATTAGTTGTGTGTCGTCTGCGCAGCAATGATAGGAGAGGCCATGTGAGGATATGACAGAGCCAAGTGACTTGGTGTATAGCGAGAATAGGAGAGGGCCTAGAACTGAGCCCTGGGGGACACCAGTGATGAGAGCACGTGGTGCGGAGACAGATTCTCGCCACGCCACTTGGTAGGAGCGACCGGTCAGGTAGGACGCAATCCAAGAGTGAGCCGCCGCCGGAGATGCCCAGTTCGGAGAGGGTGGAGAGGAGGATCTGATGGTTCACAGTATCAAAGGCAGGAGACAGGTCTAGAAGGACAAGAGCAGAGGAGAGAGTTAGCTTTAGCAGTGCGGAGAGCCTCCGTGACACAGAGAAGAGCAGTCTCAGTTGAATGACCAGTCTTGAAACCTGACTGGTTTGGATCAAGAAGGTCATTCTGAGAGAGATAGCAAGAGAGTTGGCTAAAGACGGCACGCTCAAGAGTTTTGGAGAGAAAAGAAAGAAGAGATACTGGTCTGTAGTTGTTGACATCAGAGGACTCCCTGGAGTGTTGGTTTTTTTGAGAAGGGGGTGCAACTCTCGCTTCTTGAAGACGGAAGGGACATAGCCAGCGGTCAAGGATGAGTTGATGAGCGAGGTGAGGTAAGGGAGAAGGTCACTGGAGATGGTCTGGAGAAGAGAGGAGGGGATAGGGTCAAGCGGGCAGGTTGTTGGGCGGCCGGTTGTCACAAGTCGCAAGATTTTATCTGGAGAGAGAGGGGAGAAAGAAGTCAAAGCATAGGGTAGGGCAGTGTGAGCAGGACCAGCAGTGTCATTTGACTAACAACGAGGATCGGATGCCGTCAACCTTCTTTTCAAAATGGTTGACGAAGTCATCCACAGAGAGGGATGAGGGGGGAGGGGAAGGAGGATTCAGCAGGGAGGAGAACGTGGCAAAGAGGTTCCTAGGGTTAGAGGCAGATGCTTGGAATTTAGAGTGGTAGAAAGTGGCTTTAGCAGCAGAAACAGATGAAGAAAATGTAGAGAGGAGGGAGTGAAAAGATGCCAGGTCCGCAGGGAGTCTAGTTTTCCTCCATTCCGCTCAGCTGCCCGGAGCCTTGTTCTGTGAGCTCGCAATGAGTCATCAAGCCACAGAGCAGGAGGGGGAGGACCCGAGCCTGCCGGGAGGATAGGGGACATAGAGAGTCAAAGATGCAGAAAGGGAGGGAGAGGAGGGTTGAGGAGGCAGAATCAGGAGATTGGAGGGAGAAGGATTGAGCAGAGGGAAGAGATGATAGGATGGAAGAGGAGAGAGTAGCGGGAGAGAGAGAGCGAAGGTTGTGACGGCGCAATACCATCTGGAGTAGGGGCAGAGTGAGTAGTGTTGGAGGAGAGCGAGAGAGAAAAGGTTACAAAGTAGTGGTAGGAGACATGGAGGGGAGTTGCAGTGAGATTAGTAGAAGAACAGCATCTAGTAAAGATGAGGTCAAGCTTATTGCCTGCCTTGTGAGTAGGGGGGGACGGATGAGAGGGTGAGGTCAAAAGAGGAGAGGAGTGGAAAGGAGGAGGCAGAGAGAAATGAGTCAAAGGTAGACGTAGGGAGGTTGAAGTCACCCAGAACTGCGAGGGGTGAGCCATCCTCAGGAAAGGAACTCATCTTATGGCTTGGGGGTAGAAGCTGTTGAGAAGCCTTTTGCACAAAAAGGGCTTCTCAGGCAAGGATATTTCTGCTAGTAAGATTGCACATAAATCAGCCATTTATCGGATCATCAAGAACTTCAAGGAGAGAGGTTCAATTGTTGTGAAAAAGGCGTCAGGGCGCCCAAGAAAGTCCAGCAAGCACCAGGACTGTCTCCCTAAAGTTGATTCAACTGCGGGATCGGGCACCACCAGTGCAGAGCTTGCTCAGGAATGGCAGCAGGCAGGTGTGAGTGTATCTGTACGCACAGTGAGGCAAATACTTTTCGGAGGATGGCCTGGTGTCAAGAAGGGCAGCAAAGAAGCCACTTCTCTCAGGAAAAACATCAGGGACAGACTGATATTCTGCAAAAGGTACAGGGATTGGACTGCTGAGGACTGGGGTAAAGTCATTTCCTCAGATGAATCCCCCTTTCCGATTGTTTGGGGCATCCGGAAAATACCTTGTCCAGAAAAGACAAGGTGAGCGCTACCATCAGTTCTGTGTCATGCCAACAGTAAAGCATCCTGAGACCATTCATGTGTGGGGTTGCTTCTCAGCCAAGGGAGTGGGCTCACTCACAATTTTGCCTAAGAACACAGCCATGAATAAAGAATGATACCAACACATCCTCAGAGAGCAACTTCTCCCAACCATCCAAGAACAGTTAGGTGACGACCAATGCCTTTTCCAGCATGATGGAGCACCTTGCCATAAGGCAAAAGTGATAACTAAGTGGCTCGGGGAACAAAACATCGACATTTTGGGTCCATGGCCAGGACACTCCCCAGACGGTAATCCCATTGAGAATTTGTGGTCGATCCTCAAGAGGCGGGTGGACAAACAAAAACCCACAGATTCTGACAAACTCCAAGCATTGATCATGCAAGAATGGGCTGCCATCAGTCAGGTTGTGGCCCAGAAGTTAATTGACAGCATGCCAGGGAGGATTGCAGAGGTCCGTCTCGCTTCCGCATTGTCTCCGTGCTGCTGTGCTGTTTGCTGCTACTTGGCTACCTGCCAAACTATTCACGTTTTACTTTTAATAAACGTTTAATCAATCTCTGTGTTCAACAAATTTACCAACTTTTTAGTTTTGTCCTCACTCATCTTTTTTCGTTAAACTTTTTCACCCCGGACGTTTTATCCCGAGACAGAAGAGTCATTTTCCTGTCGTTTTAGCTGCCAACTTTACTTTATTTTCCTTTTTTCCATCAACTTTTTCCCTTATTCAACTTTTTCACTCCGGACGCTTTATCTGGACATGGTTCGTCAACATCTTCAACAGCCGAAGCTAAGTAGTAACATTAACATGATGTCTTCTAATTGCAGTCGCTGTACTCATAATATACAGGAGAACGATCGCCTTACTGCGAGAATAGCTGTGCTACAAGCCCAGCTTCAGACGCAATCGTTAGGCAAGGGGGGTAATTTCAGTGTAGGAAAGGAAGAAACAGCGTCTGTGCCACCAGTAAGTACAGAGCAGTAACGTTAGTATAAATCCCCCGCACAGTCCCCGCAGCCGGACAACTTTCTCATGGCTTCTGGAGGGAAAATACTGTTGGAATGCTCAACCGGTGTCGCTCATTCAGCCGACAGAAACCTTCAACCGTTTTCCCCATTATGTAGCGAGTCGGAGTCTGAGTCTGAGTCTTCTCTTGTCTCTACTCCTCCCGTTACGGGGGTCTGAGACGTCGAAGGCTCCACCATTAGCTCTGACAAATTGAAAACCCTAGTCATTGGGACTCCATTACCCGCAGTATTAGACTTAAAACGAATCACCCAGCGATCATACACTGTTTACCAGGGGCAGGGGCTACCGACGTTAAGGCTAATCTAAAGATGGTGCTGGCTAAAAGCTAAAACTGGCGAGATGTAGAGAGTATAGAGATATTGTTATCCACGTCGGCTACCAACGATGTTAGATGAAACAGTCAGAGGTCACCAAGTGCAACATAGCTTCAAGCGTGTAAATCGCTAGAAAGATGTCTCGGCATCGAGTAATTGTCTCTGGCCCCTCCCAGTTAGGGAAGTGACGAGCTCTACAGCAGAGTCTCAGCACTCAATCGCTGGTTGAAAACTGTTTTCTGCCCCTCCCAAAAGATAACATTTGTGGATAATTGGCCCTCTTTCTGGGACTCACCCACAAACAGGACCAAGCCTGACCTGCTGAGGAGTGACGGACTCCATCCTAGCTGGAGGGGTGCTCTCCTCTTATCTACCAACATAGATAGGGCTCTAACTCCTCTAGCCCCACAGTGAAATAGGTGCAGGCAGGCAGCAGGCTGTTAGCCAACCTGCCAGTTTAGTGGAGTCTGCCAATAGCATAGTCAGTGTAGTCAGCTCAGCCATACCCATTGAGACTGTGTCTGTGCCTCGACCTAGGTTGGGCAAAACTAAACATGGCGGTGTTCACCCTAGCAATCTTATTAGGATAAAGACCTCCTCCATTCCTGCCATTATTGAAAGAGATCGTGATACCTCACATCTCAAAATAGGGTTACTTAATGTTAGATCCCTCACTTCAAAGGCAGTCATAGTCAATGAACTAATCACTGATCATAATCTTGATGTGATTGGCCTGACTGAAACATGGCTTAAGCCTGATGAATTTGCTGTGTTAAATGAGGCCTCACCTCCTGGTTACACTGGTGACCATATTCCCCGTGCATCCCAAGTAAGGGCGGAGGTGTTGCTAACATTTACGATAGCAAATTTCAATTTACAAAAAAAAATGGCGTTTTCATCTTTTGAGCTTCTAGTCATGAAATCTATGCAGCTCTACTCAATCACTTTTTATAGCTACTGTTTACAGGCCTCCTGGGCCATATACAGTGTTCCTCTCTGAGTTTCCTGAATTCCTATCAGACCTTGTAGTCATAGCAGATCATATTCTAATTTTTGTTGATTTTAATATTCACATGGAGAAGTCCACAGACCCACTCCAAAAGTCTTTCGGAGCCATCATCGACTCAGTGGGTTTTGTCCAACATGTCTCTGGACCTACTCACTGCCACAGTCATACTCTGGACCTAGTTTTGTCCCATGGAATAAATGTTGTAGATCTTAATGTTTTTCCACAAAATCCTGGACTATCGGACCACCATTTTGTTACGTTTGCAATCGTAACAAATAATCTGCTCAGACCCCAACCAAGGAGCATCAAAAGTCGTACTATAAATTCTCAGACAACACAAAAATTCCTTGATGCCCTTCCAGACTCCTTCTGCCTACCCAAGGACGTCAGAGGACAAAAATCAGTTAACCACTTAACTGAGGAACTCAATTTAACCTTGCGCAATACCCTAGATGCAGTTGCACCCCTAAAACGAAAAACATTTGTCATAAGAAACTAGCTCCCTGGTATACAGAAAATACCCGAGCTTTGAAGCAAGCTTTCCAGGAAATTGGAACGGAAATGGCGCCACACCAAACTGGAAGTCTTCCGACTAGCTTGGAAAGACAGTACCGTGCAGTACCGAAGAGCCCTCACTGCTGCTCGATCATCCTACTTTTCCAACTTAATCGAGGGAAAATAGAATAATCCAAAATTTCTTTTTTGATACTGTTGCAAAGCTAACTAAAAAGCAGCATTCCCAAAAGAGGATAGCTTTCACTTCAGCAGTAATAAATTCATGAACTTCTTTGAGGAAAAGATCATGACCATTAGAAAGCAAATTACGGACTCTTCTTTGAATCTGCGTATTCCTCCAGGGCTTAGCTGTCCTGGATCTGCCACTTGCGAGGGCCTGGGATCGGGAGAGACACTTAGTGTTTTAGTACTATATCTCCCTGACACAATGATGAAAATAATCATGGCCTCTAAACCTTCAAGCTGCATACTGGATCCTATTCCTACTAAACTGCTGAAGGAGCTGCTTCCTGTGCTTGGCCCTCCCCTATGTTGAACATAATAAACAGCTCTCTATCCACCGGATGTGTACCAAACTCACTAAAAGTGGCAGTGATAAAGCCTCTCTTGAAAAAGCCAAACCTTGACCCGAAAATACAAAAAACTATCGGCCTATATCGAATCTTCCATTCCTCTCAAAAATTTTAGAAAAAGCTGTTGCGCAGCAACTCACTGCCTTTCTGAAGACAAACAATGTATACGAA
>NW_025540181.1:0-9244 GCF_020615455.1 Coregonus clupeaformis | reverse complement strand
CACACACATATACACACACACACACACTATACACACAGACAGCATAACTCCCTATAGCTCACACTAATTTACAGTATCGTCAATACTGACATTTTAAGAATAAGAAATAATCTCATTGTTTCAAAGGTCTAATTATCGACATCATTCACTCTGAGCATTGATTGTGAGAAGTACTTCAGGCATTCATTCTCCTCTCAACGTTTTGCATGGTCATCAGTGATTTGGCCTTTGATTCATATTTGAATAGTTGACATTATAAATATAAATGTTTCTTGACCATGGAAGACCTGGCTGTATGGATAAAGGATACATCTCAAAGACGACCACAAAGGACTACATTTTACCATGTAGAGGACCATGTATCATCCTTGATGCTTTTTTAGCATGTTTACTGCCATCGCATTGGTGTGGGATTTTATGGAACCCAGGAATCCCTGGAAAACAGTGGCAGTTGTTACCGAGCGGACTATCCTGGCTAAGTAAATATATAAAATGACATTCATTGAAATGTGACTGATTTTAATGTATTAGACAGTTAAAACAATCTGTCAATCATGTCGCAGATGATGATGAGGAGTACCTGGGGGAGAGGGCCATAGACGAGGTGTACCACCTGTGGTGTTTGGCAGGAGGAGACCTGGAGAAGGAACTGACCAACCAGGGGATCATCCAGTCCAAGCCTCCCGTCTGCACCTTGCCCAAGTACTGTACAACACACCCTTTCTACCTAGTGTACTGTTTCAGATATTGTAGTTATATTCAGCAGGCCTTTCTACTGGACTGTCTTAGAAAATGTAGTTATACACAGCAAGTCTTTCTACCGGACTGTCTAAGATAATGTAGTTATATACAGCACGTCTTTCTACTGGACTGTCTAAGATAATGTAGTTATATACAGCACGTCTTTCTACTGGACTGTCTCAGATAATGTAGTTATATACAGCATGCCTTTCTACTGTCTTAGATAATGTAGTTATATACAGTATGTCTTTCTACTGGACTGTCTCAGATAATGTAGTTATATACAGCATGCCTTTCTACTGTCTTAGATAATGTAGTTATATTCATCATGCCTTTCCACTACTGTTTCAGATCAAGTTATTAACTGTTTGAATCGTAGAGCAAAGCCTAAAGCACAAAGTTAGAATAATGTTTACATCTGAACTAGTTAACTATATTAAGTAGATCCATACTGTAGTTTATCATCCGAATGATTAAATGTTTAATTGAATCTCTGTGTTAGTTTCATGCTGGAGGATGGGGAGTCATTTGGCCAAGGCAGGGACAGGAGCTTCCTCCTGGATGACACCACCGTCACACTGTCTCTGTGCCAGCTGAAGAATGTGAGGACATCACTGTGACTAATAGATTTAACATTACCGTACAATAACCGGAGAAATACATTGCAATAGTGCATTGGTCTCGACTTGGACTGTAATGACCAGTGGACTACCAACACCTCACAACAGTTTATTTTATCCACATGGTTGAATCCGAAATGAACCAGAAAATGTGTGCTGAGAATTAAAATCTGACTTACTTCTCTCTTTCAGAGACTGGAAGACGTGGCAGGAGAAGCATATTACCCTTTATTGGAAGATGAGTAAGAATCACCTCATCTTTTACTTCTCAATTGTCACGTATGTCCTCAGCTCTCATATCCCTTCTCTATTTTTCATTTTATGGCTTGTTTTTTTCACTGACTGATGGAGATGGGTAATGTTCCCTTCTTGCTTTTTTTGTTTGCTTGTCTCTCTGTGTGTCTCTCTGTGTCTCTCTCTCTCTGTGTCTCTCTCTGTGTCTCTCTGTGTCTCTCTCTCTCTGTGTCTCCAGACAGTCTAGTCTGTCCCAGTCCAACAGCAGCAATGAGCTGTCTTGCACCGTCACGCTGCCACTCATCATCAGGGAGAGGGACACAGAATACCAACTCATCCGCATCATCCTCTTCGACAGGCTCCTCAAGGTCAGAGCTCTCACACAAACACACACACACACACACACACACACACCATTCTCTCACAACCCAGTACAAATTCAATCACTCTGCCTCAGCAGTTTTAAGACCCCCCAGTTCCCAATGATTCCAGGAATAGAAAGTCACATTGACCCTGTCCTGAGATCACACTCATTTACTCATCTTTGTGTTCCTGTCTGGTGATTTTATTAAAGTCTCCTATTGGTGTGTGTCCAGGCCTTGGTGTTTATCTTGATTGTATCAGGTGTTGAATGAAAGTGGAGCTACGTGTTATATCAACCAGATTAGTAAAATATAGTGTCTTCTCAATGACTTGTCTGGCTTATTAAAGTTTTTAATTACATGAAGAATATAATCTTATAATTAGATAATTCTCTGGTTGTGCTGTTTGTCCCACAGGCGTACCCATACAAGAAGAACCTGGTGTGGAAGGAGGCGAGGGTGGACATTCCTCCCTCGTACGTGGACTGGCATGGGCTGCTCTCCTGGGAGTCGAGGTAGGACAAACTGATAACCATAGAGAGAAATACGTTGTTTTGTTTATAGAGATAAATAAATCTGATAACCATAGAGATTATGGACTTGATTTACTGCTGATTTTCATTTAATACTGTGCCTTGCAATGATAATGGGAAGTTGGTTTGGTTGATTAGAATCCCCTTTTCTCGCTCCAGGGGGACATTCAAGCCAAATATGACAGAATTGATAAGGATACCCCTATACCCACTGACAGACAGGTACCTCTTCTTCTCATTGTGGACTGTTTATCAGTTGATGGGCAAATGAATTATTTTTGGCAATTTTATAATTTCATATTGAACAGATATATATCCATCACATGCTTTGGTTCAAACACTTCTACTGTGTGTGTGTGTTTTTTCCCCCAGATTGAGGTGGACATCCCTCGCTGTCACCAGTATGACGAGCTGCTGTCCTCGCCACAGGGCCACAGGAAGTTCAGGCGTGTGCTCAAAGCCTGGGTGGTCTCTCACCCTGACCTGGTCTACTGGCAGGGTCAGTCTTTCACTCTGTCAATCTGCTGTCACTGTCTGACGCTGTGACTCACATCCATGCTGTGTTGTGGTCAATAGACCACTAGGTGGCAGTCAAGTCATACATTTTCAATCCAGCCTATCCAATTCAATTCTAGTGTTGATGTGGTTTACAATTGTACCCTGTGTTTTGTTCAGGTTTGGATTCGCTTTGTGCACCATTCCTCTGGCTGGATTTCAACAATGAAGGTAAGGGTATTCCAATCCTTCTTAAAAGAGGGAATTGTTGTTGATTTGCAGAAGTACAATGTGTATCGCTGATACTCCCTTCTCTCTTCTCCTCATCTTCCGCGTTCTTTTTGTCAGCCCTGGCGTACGCCTGCATGTCGGCCTTCATCCCCAAATACCTGTATAACTTCTTCCTGAAGGACAACTCTCACGTTATCCAAGGTGAGTTTCTCCATGTACAGTGACACTTGTATAACAAACATCCTCCATCATCCCAGTAAATCAATCTTTAATCTACATAAACATTTCAGTGTTCAAAATGTGCCACTAGTAGGTGTATTTATAGAGCTGCACTAATGAGTTGTCTAATAACACCCTTTTAGTGTGATATTCACAATATACTACAGCCTCTCTGCCTTATTACTTAAAGGAAAACTCCACCCAAACTGTCTTTTGGTATTTGTTTCATTAGTCCATTGTTTATATAGTCCCAAAATGTTTTGCATGCCAACAATGAGGTTTTGAAGATCTATGACTTTCAAAATACAGAAATACAGCCGGTATGATGCATTTTGCCACATTTTGGAACTATATCAACAAGGGACTAATGAAACAAATACTGTACCAAAAGAGTTTTGGGCTGGAGTTTTCTTTAAAGTATACTGGAGCTGAGATGTCAGTGTAAGTTAAGTTAAGCCACTGACAAAAGCTTTTTTTTGCATTTTAATAAGTACTGTGTGTCATTGTAAGTTAAGCCTCCAACAAAAGTAAGCTTTCATAGCTTTTTTTAATAAGCACAGTGTTCAGAAACATTAATATCCAACAGGAACATCAACAGGCTGCCTTTCTCCGAGTTGATTCGATTTTGGCTTCATATTGTTCCTGAGCTGTGCAAACTAATTTGAATGTGTGTTAATGGAGGCTGCAGCTGAGACCAACGATATTTAGAGATATTATGAACAGAAACCAGAAAGGAATCCCTGTAGCGATCAGCAAAATATCAGACGCTGTTTCTGCTCGGCTGGTGAACTGGGACAACAAACACATTTTACATTTTAGTCTTTTTCAGCACCACTTTAACTCAATTATCCCGCCACAGTCTCATCTAATCTCACCAGTGTTGGTCTGTCTTGGTTTTTAGTATACTTTTGTTTGGAATAAAATAATTGAACTCAGTTACGTTTTTTGTGTAGAGACAATAAACGACCAAAACGTGTCTTTTTATATCAATTTAGACAATGCCCAATCTAATCTGATGTCACAATAGCTTCTGGGTCTTGTTCAATAGGGCACAACGTAGATAATTGTTTTGTAACAGACACCAATAAATAGTATTCCTCAGATAGGACCACTATAGCTTTTTCACTATATTTTAACTCTCCTCTGTGCTGCACCTGTTTCAGAGTACCTCACCGTCTTCTCCCCAGATGATCGCCTTCCACGACCCGGGAGCTCAGCAACCACCTCAATGAGATCGGATTCATACCTGACGTAAGCACTCAAATGGCCCGTGTAGCTCAGTTGGTAGAGCATGGTGCTTGCAACGCCAGGGGTTGTGGGTTCGATTCCCACGGGGGGCCAGTATGAAAATGTATGCACTCACTAACTGTAAGTCGCTTTGGATAAGAGCGTCTGCTAAATTACTAAAAAGTCTGGGCTGTGTCGTTCTAACGTAAAAACTGTCATCGAGGGGGCTGAGGATCCTATAACTGATAATGGAACAGTTGTAGAAGATAATAATAAATAATATGCCATTTAGCAGACGCTTTTATCCAAAGCGACTTACAGTCATGCGTGCATAAATGTTTTTGTGTATGGGTGGTCCCGGGGATCGAACCCACTACCTTGGCGTTACAAGCGCCGTGCTCTACCAGCTGAGCTACAAAAGTGTTTATTTCCCTGTGTAGGTGGTCCTAACCTAAAACTGATAGCAGAACAGTGTCTGAGGGGAAGTACTTAACTGGAGGGGTCCTAAATCTGACAGCAGAACAGTCTGAGGAGAAGTACTTAATTGGAGGGGGTCCTAAATCTGACAGCAGAACAGTGACAAAGGGTACTTATTAGAAAACGTTTATTTCCTTCTTTGAGTTTACTGATCATGAAAGGTGAGGGACAACGGGGAGGATGGAGGAGAAGTCTGGAATCGGGCCCAGTCCCAGACTCCTGTTCAGGGATAAAGAATCACCACTATCACACCCCTCTAATAGAGTCCTGGTTGTCATTGAGAGTTTTTGTTCAGTTGGCCCATCTCAGTTTTGGGCCAGGGCCAAGTTTTCTCCACACAGTACACTCGTGATAAATTATACAGGGTCTAATGACAGCCTGGCCTTGCTCTAAGGTCCTCGAACAGCCGGCCCTTGCCCCGGTTCCAAGACAGCCTTCCTTGCTCCAGGCTCTCACTACACTCTCGCTCTCTCTCTCTCTCTCTCTCTCACTCTCGCTCTCTCTCTCTCTCTCTCTCTCTCTCTCTCTCTCTCTCTCTCTCTCTCTCTCTCTCTCTCTCTCTCTCTCTCTCTCTCTCTCTCGCTCTCATTTATTATATATATATACAGTGGGGAGAACAAGTATTTGATACACTGCTGATTTTGCAGGTTTTCCTACTTACAAAGCATGTAGAGGTCTGTAATTTTTATCATAAAAAATCCAGAAAATCACATTGTATGATTTTAAGTAATTAATTTGCATTTTATTGCATGACATAAGTATTTGATACATCAAAAAAGCAGAACTTAATATTTGGTACAGAAACCTTTGTTTGCAATTACAGAGATCATACGTTTCCTGTAGGTCTTGACCAGGTTTGCACACACTGCAGCAGTGATTTTGGCCCACTCCTCCATACAGACCTTCTCCAGATCCTTCAGGTTTCCGGGGCCATCCACTCCGACCTTGAGATGCTTCTTACGGAGCCACTCATTAGTTGCCCTGGCTGTGTGTTTCGGGTCATTGTCATGCTGGAAGACCCAGCCACGACCCATCTTCAATGCTCTTACTGAGGGAAGGAGGTTGTTGGCCAAGATCTCGCGATACATGGCCCCATCCATCCTCCCCTCAATACGGTGCAGTCGTCCTGTCCCCTTTGCAGAAAAGCATCCCCAAAGAATGATGTTTCCACCTCCATGCTTCACGGTTGGGATGGTGTTCTTGGGGTTGTACTCATCCTTCTTCTTCCTCCAAACACGGCGAGTGGAGTTTAGACCAAAAAGCTATATTTTGTGTCTCATCAGACCACATGACCTTCTCCCATTCCTCCTCTGGATCATCCAGATGGTCATTGGCAAACTTCAGACGGGCCTGGACATGCGCTGGCTTGAGCAGGGGGGACCTTGCGTGCGCTGCAGGATTTTAATCCATGACGGCGTAATGTGTTACTAATGGTTTTCTTTGAGACTGTGGTCCCAGCTCTCTTCAGGTCATTGACCAAGTCCTGCTGTGTAGTTCTGGGCTGATCCCTCACCTTCCTCATGATCATTGATGCCCCACGAGGTGAGATCTTGCATGGAGCCCCAGACCGAGGGTGATTGACCGTCATCTTGAACTTCTTCCATTTTCTAATAATTGCGCCAACAGTTGTTGCCTTCTCACCAAGCTGCTTGCCTATTGTCCTGTAGCCCATCCCAGCCTTGTGCAGGTCTACAATTTTATCCCTGATGTCCTTACACAGCTCTCTGGTCTTGGCCATTGTGGAGAGGTTGGAGTCTGTTTGATTGAGTGTATGGACAGGTGTCTTTTATACAGGTAACGAGTTCAAACAGGTGCAGTTAATACAGGTAATGAGTGGAGAACAGGAGGCTTCTTAAATAAAAACTAACAGGTCTGTGAGAGCCGGAATTTTTACTGGTTGGTAGGTGATCAAAACTTATGTCATGCAATAAAATGCAAATTAATTACTTAAAAAATCATACAATATGATTTTCTGGATTTTTGTTTTAGATTCCGTCTCTCACAGTTGAAGTGTACCTATGATAAAAATTACAGACCTCTACATGCTTTGTAAGTAGGAAAACCTGCAAACTCGGCAGTGTATCAAATACTTGTTCTCCCCACTGTATATAAACTCCAGCAAAAAAAGAAACGTCCTCTCACTGTCAACTGTGTTTATTTTCAGCAAACTTAACATGTGTAAATATTTGTATGAACATAACAATATTCAACAACTGAGACATAAACTGAAGAAGTTCCACAGACATGTGACTAACAGAAATTGAATAATGTGTCCCTGAACAAAGGGGGGTAATCAAAAGTAACAGTCAGTATCTGGTGTGGCCACCAGCTGCATTAAGTACTGCAATGCATCTCCTCCTCATGGACTGCACCAGATTTGCCAGTTCTTGCTGTGAGATGTTACCCCACTCTTCCACCAAGGCACCTGCAAGTTACCGGACATTTCTGGGGGGAATTGCCCTAGCCCTCACCCTCCGATCCAACAGGTCCCAGACGTGCTCAATGGGATTGAGGTCCGGGCTCTTCACTGGCCATGGCTGCACGTCAACAATAGACAAACCCAGTGTGCTTAAACTAATAACACACAAATTATTGTATTTTTCTTGTCTATTGAATGCATCATTTAAACATTCACAGTGTAGGTTGGAAAAAAGTATGTGAACCCCTAGGCTAATGACTTCTCCAAAAGGTAATTGGAGTCAGGAGTCAGCAACCTGGAGTCCAATCAATGAGACGAGATTGGTGATGTTGGTTAGACGGCCCTGCCCTATAAAAACACTCAGAAAATGTGAGTTTGCTATTCACAAGAAGCATTGCCTGATGTGAACCATGCCTCAAACAAAAGAGATCTCAGAAGATCCTAAGATTAAGAATGGTTGACTTGCATAAAGCTGGAAAAGGTTACAAAAGGATCTCTAAAAGCTTTGATGTTCATCAGTCCACGGTAAGACAAATTGTCTATAAATGGAGAAAGTTCAGCACTGTTGCTACTCTCCCTAGGAGTGGCCGTCCTCAAAAGATGACTGTAAGAGCACAGCGCAGAATGCTCAATGAGGTTAAGATGAATCCTAGAGTGTCAGCTAAAGACTTACAGAAATCTCTGGAACATGCTAATATCTCCGTTGATGAGTCTACAATACGTAAAACACTAAACAAGAATGGTGTTCATGGGAGGACACCACGGAAGAAGCCACTGCTGTCCAATAAAACATTGCTGCACATCTGAAGTTCGCAAAGAGCACCTGGAAGTTCCACAGCACTACTGGCAAAATATTCTGCGGACAGATGAAACTAAAGTGGAGTTGTTTGGAAGGAACACACAACACTATGTGTGGAGAAAAAAAGGCACAGCACACCAACATCAAAACCTGACCCCAACTGTAAAGTATGGTGGAGGGAGCATCATGGTTTGGGGCTGCTTTGCTGCCTCAGGGGCCTGGACAGCTTGCTATCAACGACGGAAAAATGAATTCCTAAGTTTATCAAGACATTTTGCAGGGGAATGTAAGGCTATCTGTCCGCAATTGAAGCTCAACAGAAGTTGGGTGATGCAACAGGACAACGAACCCCAAAACACAGAAGTAAATCAACAACAGAATGGCTTCAACAGAAGAAAATACACTTTCTGGAGTGGCCCAGTCAGAGTCCTGACCTCAACCCGAATGAGATGCTGTGGCATGACCTCAAGAGAGCGGTTCACACCAGACATCCCAAGAATATTGCTGAACTGAAACAGTTTTGTAAAAGAGGAATGGTCGAAAATTCCTCGTCAACATTGTGCAGGTCTGAAACGCAACTACAGAAAACGTTTGGTTGAGGTTATTGCTGCAAAAAGGAGGGTCAACCAGTTATTAAATCCAAGAGTTCACATACTTTACCCACCCTGCATAGTGAATGTTTACACGGAGTGTTCAATAAAGACATGACAACATATAATTGTTTGTGTTATTAGCTTAAGCAGACTGTGTTTGTCTATTGTGACTTAGATGAAGATCAGATCAAATTTTATGACCAATTTATGCAGAAATCCAGGTAATTCCAAAGGGTTAAGGGAACACTAAAAATTAAAAAATTAAGGGAACACTAAAATAACACATCCTAGATC